>NC_134817.1:42993901-43008901 GCF_046742065.1 Oratosquilla oratoria
AAGACGGTAAAAATTCTGGACAACGTATCGTTATTCCTCCAACATACGTTGGGGGCCCAAGATACATGAAACAGCGTCAACAGGACGCACTCGCGTTCGTCACTAACTATGGTTCTCCTGACTTTTTCATAACTTTTACCATGAATCCTGCCTGGGAAGAACTGAGCGAAGCCGCGCAACAGACGGGTTCCCATGCTACTTCGAAAAATAGGGGCTATAGACCTGATTTAATCAGGAGAATCTTCAAGTTGAAAGTCGACGAACTCATGGATGATTTGACCAACAAGAACATTTTTGGACGCGTAAAAGCTCACCTTTACAGCATCGAATGGCAGAAAAGAGGTCTCCCTCAAGTTCACATTCTTTTGTGGATGGAACATCGTGTTGACGCAGAATTAGTGGGAAGAATCATCTCAGCCGAAATACCAGACAAAGAAAAAGAGCCAAGGTTATTCGAAACTGTTACAACATGCATGATCCATGGTCCTTGCAAGTGTTTCGACGAGTCCCAAGCATGTTGTCAAGGAAAATCAGTAAACGGGAAGGATTTGTGTGTAAAAGCCTTCCCTAAACTTTGCAGGAACAATCTTCTCTTTGGAAACAACGGGTACCCTCTTTACAAAAGAAGAGTCGTAGGGGAAGGCGGACATTCTTTTACCAAGAAAGTTAAAGGAGAGGAAGCAACAATAGATAATTCGTGGGTTGTCCCTTATAATCCATATCTGTGCCTTAAATATAACGCTCACATGAACGTTGAATGTTCAAATTCCATCAAAACTATCGCATACGTTACCAAGTACGTTAACAAAGGTTGCGACCGTATTCTGTTCACAAAATCAGGAGAAAACGATCAAATCGTCAACGAGGTCAAAAACTACCAAGAGGCGCGTTACGTTAACGCGAATGAAGCTACTTGGAAGATATTCAAGTTCCCTATTCACAAAAGTCACCCTCCTGTCGTTTCACTAGATTTACACCTTGAAGGGGAAAATGAAGTGTTCTACAACAAAGATGCATCAAAGGAAACCATCAATAATAAGGTCTCTAAAGATACCCAACTAACGTCCTTTTTCAAATTATGTTCCCAAAACGAATTCGCTGCCAGTCTCTTTTACCATGAAGTACCAAACTTTTTCTTCTACGAAAAGAATAAGGGAAAATGGACGGAACGAAAGACCAGAACTTCTTCTTTAGGAAGGATCCGGGCTGTAACAAGTAAAACTGTTGAACTCTTCTATATGCGTCTACTTCTAACACATAAAAGAGGTCCTACATTTTTTACAGACCTTAGAACACATCAAGGGGTAACACATCCAACCTTTCGGGAAGCCGTAAAAGCTATGGATCTTTTAAACGATGAAGAAACGTGGAAACAGACAATAATGGAGATCATTAATCACACAAACGACAGAAAACAGCTAAGATCAACGTATGAGAGTATGCTGGTGTTTTCTGACCTAGAGGATCAGTCAAATATCTGGGAAGAAACTAAAGATCTGTTTGCGAGTGATTTCAGAGGATTAACAGAGGATTAACAGAGTACTGTATAATGACAAAATTTATCTGGACGCCTTAGACGATATACAAGAAAACGTTTTAAACTGTGGAGGTGGGAGAATAGTTCAATATGGTTTACCGCCTTCAAGAGACGGAGAAAAGACAACAAATGTCATCCGTAGAGAGAAATCGTACAACAAAGTTAGGCTAGCAGAAGAAGCTGAAGGTAAAATGGTTCTCCTAAACGAGAAACAGCGGTTCTGCTACGAAACCGTGATGGCACGCGTAGAAGGGGGCAGAAAAACTGTAACAATGGCTTTTTCCTAGACGCTCCTGGGGGTACAAGAAAGTCTTTCGTTCTAAACATTATACTGGATACAGTTCGTTCAACGGGAAAGATAGCATTAGAAGTCGCGTCTTCAGGTATCGCTGCAACAGTTTTACATAGAGGTAGAAGGGCTCACAACATGTTCAAGATTCCACTAATGGAATACAATGAAGTACGTTCATGTGGTATCAAAAAGAACTCTGAGATGGCACGGTTATTAAGGATGACATCAGTTATAGTGTGGGATGAAGCTGTAATGGCCAAAAGGAATACGATTGCAGCCCTAGATATTACGTTGAGAGATATACTGGAAGTCAACAGATTCATGGGAGAATAGTTTTCGTTTGTGCTGGAGACTTTAAACAGATTCTCCCCGTTATCAGAGGAGGTGGTAAAAATGACGAACTAGAATACTGTATAAAGTCCAGTTACTTTTGGGATGATTTGATTAAGTTGGAACTAACAGAGAACGTGAGACTCAAAGCTAACGACCATGAAAACAGGAAATTCGCTAAAAAAAAATGTTAGATTTGGGGGCCGGAGAAAGCGGGGACATTAAATTTCCTCCTAGATTCGGTGTGATTGTCAAGAATCGGGAAGAGTTGGTGGAGAAGGTTTACGACAACTTAAAGGATAACTTTTTGAACGTTTCTTATTTCGAGGAAACAGCTATTATTTCACTTACCAATGATGACGTTGACTGTATTAATTCGATGGTATACGATAAGTCGGACAAACCAGAGAAGGTTTATAGGAGTGAAGATACTTCAGTTGATAACGATATGGACGTTCAGACATCCGTCTACAATTCTATGACGAGTCCTTCCCTTCCTCTTCACGAGTTAAGGTTAAAGATAGGTAGTATCATTATGGTTATCCGAAACATTTGTCCACCCAAGTTATGTAACGGGACCCGGGTTATGGTGACTAATTTACAGAAGAACATTATTGTAGGCAAGATTCTGGGAGGAACTTATAGGGGAGAACAAATTTTGCTTCCAAGAGTAACGTTAGAGTCAACAGATACTGCTGTGCTTTTCAAAAGGAAACAATTTCCCGTCAAACTGTGTTACGCTATGACAATAAGCAAGTCTCAGGGACAAACTTTTAACCGTTGTGGTCTTCTACTTGATTCAGCACAGTGCTTCGCGCACGGCCAACTTTACGTGGCGTGCTCCCGGGTTACCAGTTCGAACTCTTTATTCGTGTTTACAAGATTGAGAAAAGAGGGAGACGAGTATGTAAATAAACCTGCGCGTAACTGTGTGTATAAAGAACTTTTCGTTGGAAAAAACTTTCAGAGTTCGATCAACGTACCAGAACTGTTAACTGTTTCCGATAACGATGACCTAAAAATAGCTGAAGAGGAACCACAACAAGGAATCTCTGTTATTCCAAAGACTGCCTATTCGATCAATGAAAAAGAAGCGGTAGCCATGATTATGCCTTTCGATTCTGAAGACGAGAACAGTGGAGACGAATCAGAAATTTTGGCCCTCAAGGAAGAAGTAAGGGAAATACGAGCTGAGCTTGAAAGGATCAGGGCAGGAAAAAGATACAGTGATGACGACGAAGACGACGATGACAAAGTTGAAAGTACTCCTCCACGGAAAAACCTATAAAAAACATAAAATGTAATGATAATGTTAAGGATGAATAAAAATTAATATAATTTTCTCTTTTATTTGATACCAAAACATACCATTGAACAAACACTGGGCGGAGCCCAAAGGAGGGGGGGGGGGCGAGCAGCGCCGCAGGCCAAGCACACAAGCCGGGTGCTTGTCAAAATAAAAAGACATCTCAACTGCTACTAAAGAATAATATAAGAGAAAGTAAAAGTGACCTTCAGAGAACTCACGTCATATATAGGTACACATGCAAACTTGGGAACTGTGCATCCCAACCTTCAAACTATATTGGCATGACAACAATGAAGCTCTCACGCCGGTTATCATACCACCTCTCTTCAGGAGCTCCCAAAAACCACCATCATTCTGCTCACAAAAGAAATTTAAAAAGAGAAACTCTAATAGAAAACACAGAAGTGCTGGCAACAAACCAAGACCATAGAAGACTACCTATCCTCGAGGCTCTCTTTATTAAAGAAACATCTCCCAATCTTAATATACAAACTAGGGATTTAGAGGCCCTCCCTAGCGTAAGGAGATCTCAGCTCCCTGAAAGAAGGCACAATACTGATGACGTCACACAACAGCCGACCAATCAGGAAGTAGAATAGTTCGGGAGTCCCAGTCCAGCCCACTAGCCAATCAGAAGCCTCAAAATGAAATATCAGACCAACACTAATAGTATATAAACACAAAAATTCAATCAGATGTTCACACTCTAGCCACTGATGAAGCACTAAGTAGTGTGAAAACGCGTTCTGGCCAGTTTTTCACTTTGGTAAAGCCATGCCCAAAGTAACTTACAAAACAATGTCATAGGGTGACATTATAAGAAAACTTCCCGTGGAAGGGAAAAAGATTCTCAGAGAAAGAGAAAAGGCAGATAAAAAACTCTGCAATAATAATCTTGCCATTAAATTTAACCAAATATATATATGTATATATATATATATATACATATACATATATATATATATATATATACATACGTATGTATATAGATGTATATATATATATATGTATATATATATCTATATATATATACATATATATATATATATATATATATGTATATCACGTTGAAACCACTGCTGGAGTAGAAAAGACTGGAAATGTTCTAAGGGGTAATGGTCCCGGGATATAATTTTATGTTTTTTCATCTCCAGCATATTGAAAAGACATTTACATCCTGACCTCACATACGGAGTGAGCCAAGGGTAGAGACCTCTCCCAGTGTTCCCCTTTCTCATGTCAAGGGTTCTACTTAAGTAGCACTCACTATTCTTATTGGTATCTACTGAAGAGGATTGCTGTTTGCAATCGAAATATATAGATTCCCCGTCTACAGTCTTTTCTATTCCAACAGTGTTTTTAACGTGATTGATAAAGAGAATCCCAAAGAATTCTATAGTTACATTAGAGATAAAAAGGTTGTTAGGAATCACATTGGTCCACTATTATCTGCTGACGGTCAACTTGAATATTCAAATAAAGGAATGTGTAATATCTTAAACAATTATTTTAGCTCGGTATTCGTAAACGAAACACCTCAAAGTGAATTTCAAACTGAAACCTGTGAAAAGTCTGGGGTAAACTTACTCACTACGGTAAATATAACAAAAGAAAAAATTAAAAGGTGTATACACAAACTCAAAGTTAATAAAACATCAGGGCCTGACGGTTGGCATCCAAGAATCTTAAAGGAAATGGAAAATGATATTATTGTTCCATTAGAAACTATTTTAAAGATTTCCATCATATCCGGAGATGTCCCAAGAGAATGGAAGCTAGCTAACGTTACTCCCATATTCAAAAAAGGTGACAAAAAGAAACCAAATAACTATAGGCCTATAAGTTTGACTTCAATCGTAGGAAAAATAATGGAAACTATCATCAGAGATGCTATCGAACATCATTTAGAAAGTAACCGTTTGATAAATGATAGCCAGCATGGTTTCAGACGGAAACGTTCTTGCGTGACTAACTTACTCGAATTCTACAACACAGTTATCTCGAATTATGACAAAAGAAACAATATAGATTTAATATATCTAGACTTTGCATAAGCTTTTGATACCGTCCCACACGAAAGACTACTTACTAAACTAGCTTTGCATGGAATAAGTGGTAGCCTATTAGGTTGGACTAGTAATTGGTTGAATGGTCGAAAACAGAGAGTTGTTTTAAATGGAAAAACTTCCGGAAGGAAAAATGTTACAAGTGGAGTTCCTCAGGGTTCCGTTCTTGGGCCACTTCTATTCATAGTATATATAAATGATATAGACCATGGACTAAAATCTACTGTTTCCAAATTTGCTGATGATACAAAACTGTACGGAGTGGCAAATGATCACTCAAACCAATTAGATATTCAAGAAGATTTAGATCAATTACAGCAATGGTCTGAAAAGTGGCTAATGAAATTTAACACTAGTAAATTCAAGGTAATGCACATAGGTAAAAATAACAGTAAGTACGATTACAAGTTATTTGGAAATTCGTTAACAAAAGTGGATAGTGAAAAAGATCTCGGCGTAATTATCAGTAACGACCTCAAATCATCCAAGCAATGTATTTCAGCCTCTGAGAAAGCAAATAAGATTCTGGGACTGATTGCGCGATCTTTTGATTTCAAAAGTCCATCACTCATTAACAAGCTATATATATCGTTAGTTCGTCCACATTTGGAATATGCTGTTTCCGTATGGTCACCGAATCTCATTAAAGACATTGACAGACTGGAAAAAGTACAACGGCGAGCCACAAAACTGATTCCAAATATCAAAAATAAATCATACGAAAATCGAATTTAAGCACATGAATCTGTTTTCCCTAAAAAAGCGTAGACTCAGAGGTGACTTGATACAGGTCTTTAAGATTTTAAATGGACTAGACACAATCAAAAGTGACAAAATTTTCACATTGAATGAGAATCAGACAAGAAAAAATGGTATAAAACTGTCCTTAAATAGTTTAAATTTGTAAGTTGGTATAAACAACTTTGCCAACCGTGTAGTTAATGAATGGAATAAACTTCCTGCACAGGTAGTGCAATGTAGTTCAGTTCGAAGCTTTAAGAATCATTTAGATAAATACCTAAGTAAGATGCTGTAATGATTACAATTTATCTTATATTATTTGTTTTTGTTTTATCATTTGTCTGTCTGATTTTCATTTATTATTAGTTATATGTCAATTAATTATTTACTATTTACCTGTTTGTTTATTATTTTAACTATACCTATGCATTTATTTATGTATTTTATTTGTTATTTACATTATTATAGTTTTTATTTATCATTTTATTGTTAATATGATTTTTTTTTTTTTTTTTTTGCATCCGACCTAGATATGGATCAAAAGGTCTCCTGTCGGCAGGCTCCGCCTTTGTAATCCTTTGATTACATTTTTTACCTGCAATATATATATCTAAGTCTAGATAAAAATATTCTTCTAAAAAACGCTGTGGAAGTCGGGGACAGGTGGTATTACGGTGACACTGTCCTAAAAATATTCTTGAAAAAGCGCTTGGGTAAGTCGGGGTCAGGTGGTATTCTTCTTCTTCTTCTTCTTCTTCTTCTTCTTCTTCTTCTTCTTCTTCTTCTTCTTCTTCTTCTTCTTCTTCTTCCTCTTTTTCTTCTTCTTCTTCTTCTTCTTCTTCTTCTTCTTCTTCTTCTTCTTCTTCTTCTTCTTCTTCTTCTTCTTCTTCTTCTTCTTCTTCCTCTTTTTCTTCTTCTTCTTCTTCTTCTTCTTCTTCTTCTTCTTCTTCTTCTTCTTCTTCTTCTTCTTCTTCTTCTTCTTCTTCTTCTTCCTCGCGTTCTTCTTCGCGTTTTTCTTCGCGTTCTTCTTCGCATTCTTCTTCGCGTTCTTCTTTGCATTCTTCTTCGCGTTCTTCTTCGCGTTCTTCTTCGCGCTCTTCTTCGCGTTCTTCTTCGCATTCTACTTTGTGTTCTTCTTCGCGTTCTTCTTCGCGTTCTTCTTCCTCGCGTTCTTCTTCGCGTTCTTCTTCTTTGCGTTCTTCTTCTTTGCGTTCTTCTTCGTGCTGGGGATCCCGTGTTGGGGTTCCGCTCCGAGGCCGAAGGGGAAAACGAGGGATTGGAGTGTGGAAAGCTGCGGCCGCAGCCTCTGTTTGCGCAGCCAAGCCCCCGGCGAAGCCCGCGGCTTGTATATATGTATGTATTTATATATATATATGTATATATATATATATATGTATATATATGTATATATATATATGTATATATATATATGTATATGTATATATATATATAGATGTAGATAGGACAATTAATTACATCCTGGAAGAAGTGTACCCTGAGGGCGAAACCTCCAAATTAAAAATCCCCAAAAATCTTTTACGCCAATTACTGGAAATCTGCACCAAAGAGGCCCCTTTCTACTGCCCCAGGGGACAACTTTACAGACAAATTGACGGTGTCGCGATGGGCTCACCTCTAGGTGTTCTCTTTGCTAATTTTTTCATGGGCATGGTGGAGAGGGAGGTTTTCAGCACCACCCGTAAGCCTCCTATTTATACTCGGTACGTGGACGATATTTTCGTCCTCGTAAGGGACCAAAGGGAGTTAGAAGACCTAAAGACTACCTTACAGCGTGTTTCTGGCCTAAATTTCACCACAGAGAACAGCGTCAACGGACAACTCCCTTTCCTGGACGTTAAGATCGATGCCAGTTCTCAAAGTTTCAAGACCGGAGATTACTCCAAACCATCCAACCCTGGTCTTTGCCTAAACGGGAACAGTGAATGCCCATCGCGATACCGTAAGTCCACCATAGATGCTTACGTCAGAAGAGCCCTGTCGCACTGCAGTGATTGGAACCGTACCCACGCCGAGCTAGACAGGATCACACAAGTCCTGGTCAACAACGGTTTCTCAAACAAAGAGGTACAAAATGTCATCAATACACACCTAGACAGATGGTACAGACCCCCGACCGACAACATTCAAACAGGACATAAGATTAATATATTTTACAAGAACATTATGTCCTCCCATTATAGAGCAGACGAGGACGCCATCAGGAAGATCATCGGAAAAAACGTCAGACCCTCCAACAGTGAAGACAAAATCCAACTAAACATTTGGTACCAGAATAGGAAAACGTCCCACCTCCTCCTTAAGAATAGCCCTAGCCAGCGAACCCCGGTATTCCAACGTAGCCACCTTGTGTACGAATATACATGTAAAAAAGGGAACTGTGAAACCCTTAATGAAAAGTACATAGGGTCGACTACAACAAAACTATCAAGACGCCTCACCCTTCATCTCTCTAATGGAGCCACAAAACAACATCACATTGACACACATCAATCCCCAGTAACAAGGAAGGATCTGCAAGAAGGAACCATCATACTACAAAAGGAATCAAACTACAGACGCCTTCTCATCTTAGAAGCACTTCACATTAAAAGAAAACCCCCTACCATGAACAAACAAAATCCTGACCAATTTATCATTCCTACTTCTAAGTATATAGATCACAGACATAGGTTCACCGTTGACCCAGTGGGCGGAACATCAAATCTTGTCTCCTGAGTGACTGTCCAATTTCCCGTCTCTCCTAGTGACTGTCTGATTTTCCGTCTTTCCTAGTGACTGTCCGATTTCCCGTCTCTCCTAGTGACTGTCCGATTCCCCGTCTCTCCTAATGTTCCATATGTTCTTTGTATATATTGTCACCTTTACCAATTGTATTCAATTTGTACTGAAGATGCCTAAAGTTAGGCGAAAGCTCTACTAGTAAAATTAAGTAGTTAGTATTGTCTTTACATTCATTCCAAATGAAGTTTGGACACATAATAAGACAACTCAACGATATCCAACGTTCAAGTATTAGAAAAGTTGAACATGTCAGCAAGAAACTCGTGAATGCAGAAGCTGCTGCAAAGTTTAATCACATATACATATATATATATGTATGTATGTATATATATATGTACATATATATGTATATATATATATGTATGTATATATATATATATATATATATATATTATGGCAAAGGTTTTTTCCTAGACAATTCTGATGCTTCGATGTGTTTAAGGTAGGGATTCTTGTTTCTTTTATTACTTTTAGTGAGTGACTGAATTAAATAATTCATTTCTCTTTGATGAGTTGCATAGCTTACTTTAGTGTTGTTGTATGCTGACTTGATAGTTGAAAGCAGAGTGTAAGGAGGAGGGAAGGGGTGTGTCAGTAGAAAACGTTAGTATAGAAAATGAAGGAAGTTAAGTGGAACTGAGTGTGGCAGACACACTTGCATTGGTTCTTGAGATTGGTGAGTAGGATTTATTGAGGTTGACCAGAGGGTGCGTTCGGATTTTTTTTTTTTTTTTTTTTTTTCAGTAATATGCATTTTTTCTACCTTTATATAGGTTATTGAATTTCAAGGGTTATTAGTGGTTTATCCACTTACAAGGGGAGGGTTGGAGTTACATGTATACTGTTTTGATAACAAGTGCGATTTGTAACCGGCTCCTATGGGGGTTTGTGATGTTTTCCTTTTCGATTTATCAATTTTGCTATCATTATTGCTCCTTTGGCGTTCTCCTTTAGATATTTATTGATGGTATTTATTGATTAATTATATCGCACGTATTATCTTTTTTTTTGCATATATACATGTGTAATCAGTGTATTAAAACACCTTCACTCATATATATATATGCATGCAATCATAATTATATACATGATGATAATATGTACGACAGTTACGATCCTAATTTAGTGTTTGATTTTAATGCTTACCTTAGTATTACAATATGTCAGGACCTATTGATTTGAAGCAAGATGTGTTGTATTTGTTATTTGAGTGACGACACGTGTGTTAACACGTTTCCTCACTATTTAAATATTGACATTGACATATTAAATATATATTATTAAATTTTAAATTGAAGTTTGAAGTTATTATTTGGAATCAGCTGTAATATGGTGTGGATGGATTGGTGTTTATTTTAGGAGAGATTCTTGGCCTCCAGTGGTCTTCAGGTATAGTGTCTGTGTCTAAGTTGTTGCAATGGGTTATAAAGTCTTGATTGACGGTTGTAAGGCTGTTCCATTTTTTCTTTCCTAGTCTGTGACATCTTGTGTTAAGTGGTTCTATTTCATCTTGTTTGTGTAGTTGTTCCATTGTAGTGTGGTAAGGAGATGTATGTTTATGTGCTTTTCTTATGGTCTTGTTTTGTGTAGCTTGTAGTATTTTGTATGTGGTTTTGTTTAGTGTGGTGTTGAGTATTGGTGGGTATTCTAATTGTGGTCTTATTAGTGTCTTGTATAGTTTTAATTGGGTTTTTGTGTTTAGATTGTCAAAAAAAATAGTTTTTTATTTGTGTTATTAGCTATCTGTATACGTCTGTTTATGTGTGGTTTTGTGCCTTGTGTTCCTATGCGTGTTCCTAGTATGGTTATTTTGTTTTTTGAATGGTATGTTATTTCCTTCTATTGTGATTGGTGTTGGTTTGCGTGTGAAAATGGAGAGTACTTGGAATTTTGTTTTATTTGTGGCTATTTTCCATTTCTTTTCGTATGTGTCTATTATTTGTATTTCTGTTTCTGTCTTTTTTGCTAACATTTTTCTACTCTTGTATTTGGGGTAGGTGATAATTTGTGTAAGGTCGTCTGCGTATTGTATTTGGAAGTATTGTGGTGAGGGTCTTGGTATGTCACTTGTGTTAAGGTTTAATAATATTTGTGATATGATGGTTCCTTGTGGTACTCCACTGTGTGATTTGAATGTTGGTTCTGTATATGTATTTATTTTTATGTTTGATGTTCTGTTGTCTAAGTAGTTGCATATAGGTTTGTTTATGGGATCTGGTAAGTTTATCTATTGTATTTTGTATTTTAGTCCTTCGTGCCATACTTTATCAAATGCTTTTGAGATGTCTCTTGAAACTATAGTATATCCTTGTTTTTTGTTTTTGGCTGTTGGCGATGTGTTCATAAAGTGTTGCAAATTCTGTATGTGTGCCTCTTTCGGGAGTAAATCCGTGTTGGTTTGGATTAATTTGGTTGTTGATTACTTGGTGAGTATATAATCTATTTGTAATAATTCTTTCGAATATTTTGGCTGGTACTTCTAGAAGTGAAATAGGTCTGTAGTTCCTTATGTTTGTTGTCTGTTTGTTCTGTTTTGGAATGAATATGAGTGTGGACTGTTTGAATATGTTTGGGAAGTATCCTAGTTTCAATGTTTCTTTTAGTGTTGCTGTTAAGTAGTCTAACATACTCTGGTACATTTTTTTAAATTATTTTGTTTATTCCTGATTGTCCAGGTGTTTTATTTTTATCTTTTTTTATATTATGGTTTTGATATCTTGTGTTATTATTGGTTGTGTTATTGTGTTTTCTGGGCCTAGTCACAGAAACAAGCAACATTGAACATCAAAAAGAAGTACCTCAAGCATCTACATCCTCATACACAAAACACACACCAAACACCTACAGACACTATTACAGTGACAGCTACACAGAATCTCAAGATCACTCAAACACAGACATCACTCAGAATAACTCCTACGAAGAACAAACATGCAAAAGAAACAAAAGAAACAGACATTCACAACAAAAACAATCAAAAACTAATAAAAGACAATAAAATACATAAGATGGGACAAGTAACTATAATACAACATAACGTACTAAGATGGACATTCCACAGAAGAAACGAACTGAGGAACTATTACCTAAAGGTATCTCCAGAAGTAATATTACTCAACTCCACAGGCAAACAAAACATAAAAATTATGAACTATAACACACACACACTAAACACATACAATGAAGACAACGCTGGCATAGCAATTGCAATAAGAAAAGGAATAGAATATAAAGTGATGGACTCATTTCAGGACGAAGTTCTAGCAATAGAACTACAAACCCAAAAAGGACCAATAATTATTGCCGCCACATATATACCCCTTCGCAGACCACACTTCCCGACACAAGATATTCTCAGTCTCATGCACAAACAAACACCAGTTTACCTAATAGGAGATTTAAACGCACATCACAACTCATTAGGACACAGCTACAACGACGCTCTTGGCACAACCATTTACAAATACATCCAACAAAATCACATGATTTACCTAGGCCCTGATTTCCACACATACATTTCACAACAAAGTGTAGGAAAACCTGACATCATACTCGCAAACAGACACCGCCACCTAATACACAGTATAAGACAAGGCGATCTAACGTCCTCAGATCATATACCAATAGAAATTAAACTATACACTAAACCCATTCTCATACCAACAACACCGAAACACAATTTCTCAAAAGCAAAATGGAAAGACTTCAAAAATACATTAGAAAACACCACCAATGCACATAACATTCATAAACAAACAAACCCACCATCCTATACAAAAAGACACAGAATATATAGACGAAAAGCTAAACATATTCTACAATTGATACAGACAGCCACCCGCTTACACATACCAATCACCTCTTACCGTAGACTTCCTTTACCCAAAACAAAAGACAAAATCAAACTACTACAATGGAGATATCAAACAATATCAACAAACACAAGACATGGAATTTGGACTCTAAACACCAAAACACAAATCAGACAAATCCAACAAGACCTCATAAAAGAAAGCAAAAAAACTATGCAACGAAACATGGAACAATTTAATGAACATAATCAATATAAACACCAAAAACCCAAAACTATTCTGGAATTACATAAAAAGACTAACCGGTTCCAACACATATAACATACCATACATAATAGAAAACAACATAAAATACCACAATGACAAGGAAAAAGAAACTGCATTCCGCAAACACTGGGAAAACTCATTCAAAATCTCACCGGAAGAAAACATACAATTTGATCAAACACACGAACAATTTTTTTTAGCTCACTTACAACAACATCCACAAGAACTCATCCCACATGACATAGTAGATCTAATGAGGAAAGTTATCCAGGTAAGGGTATTTATATCTGAACGCGGGATCCGGCCAACCGAGCACGGGTAAAACTTGATCCTGACTGGCTACCAGATAGACCCTGTGCACCCGATATCTGGCCGGGACCTCGGAGCGCTCTGGCGGAAGACCTAGTGACCCGTCCCGAGTGCTGATTGGTTGAAAGGTGGATTGTTGGGTCGATGGTGTTTTGTAGTGGAGTATGTCTCTCATGTGGGCGTGCGGATGGTAAAATGAAATCTACAATCTGCTGTACGCTGATGGAAGGATGTTGGCAAGTGATGGAAACGGCTTCAGCAATCTGAAGCGTTCTGAAGTCGTCTTCATGGTGGATGATTTCAGTTTGATCTAAAAGACTCTGTACGGGTGGTTTCTTATCGTGTTCTTGTGCATAGTGTTGGAAAATAGAACATTGACTTTTGTGGTATTGTAGATGGCGTCGCAACGAGGTGGAGGTCCTTCCAATGTAGCTGTTGGAGCCATCACAGTGGCCCTCCTGACAAGTAAATCTATACACTACATTGGTGGTGGCCTCCCTAGAGTTAGCGGGTGCCATACTATTCCGCATAATCAGTGATTTTGTTATGGTAGGCCTATAGAAGATTCTAATGTCAATAGTGGCGTTCGGGTCAGATGAGGTGACTTCTCTCTTAATTATGCTCCTAATAGCATTGCATTTTTCTATGCAGTTATTATGGAAATTGTTCTGGCGCTACTCGTATATAATGATTTCCTCCTTTGGTGGGATATGTTGTTGGGTGGGTGCTGCGTACTGGTCCATCTTTTTCTTGATAACATCATCTATCAGATGGTCTGCATAGCCGTTATTTGTCAGAAGTTGTCGCATGAGATCAATTTCTCTGTGCATCTCCATCCAAGTACTGTAGTGAGTTAAAGCTCTGCTCACATAAGAGGCCACGACGGACCTTTTGTATGCAGCAGGGCATTCTCCTCGGCATTAAGACAGTGTCCCACGTTAGTGGCTTTGGAATAATCCTCAGTCAAAGCTTCAATACCAAGCATATATATATGTATATGAGTATGTGTATATGTATATGTATATGTATATCTTTGTTTATATATACATATATATATTTATATATTTGTATATATATATATATTTATATATATTTATATATATATATATATATATATATATATACAGTATATATATATATATAATGATGTTCGTCCTTTGCGAGCGATGATGACCATATCATCATATCACTGGATATATATATACATGTATATATATATATATATATATATATATATATGTATATATATGTTTATATATATATGTATATATATACATATATATACATATATATATATGTATATATATACCTATATATAAATATATATATATATATATATATATGAATACATAAATACACACATATATATATATGTATATATATGTATATGTACATATATATATATATATATGTATATACTGTATATACATATATGCATATATATATATATACATACATATATTTATATATACATATAAATACATACACAAACACACACACACACACACACACACACACACACACACACACACATA
>NC_134817.1:43016401-43018901 GCF_046742065.1 Oratosquilla oratoria
TCTAGTCTATACTTGAAAATCATCATATATAAGAAGATAATCTATCCTTGCATATACTGGTAAAATGGTATCAGCAAAAAATTTCGAACATATACATATCAAAGAAATAAGCAACCCTCCAATAATAATTCAAGCAGAAAAAAGGTCAATATCATACTTGTCAGAATAACAATGCATAAATAAAAATAATTTGTCACACAGATAAAATTACAACTTCAAAAAAAAATTGCAGAACACACTACTTCTTGCTATAGTATTGGCCTAATTCCTCCGTCTTCGCTGGTTCTTGAAAGATAGATTTCAGGTTTGAATATATAAATTATTGAGGCTTATAAGGTTTAGGCAGCGACTTGATTAGTTATATGAAGTTTTGCGATAATTTTTAGATAAATGGCTAATATTTCGGCAGAGCCCAACCAATGAGTTATTTATTTATTTGAGTCTAGCTGAGAAGACGTCGTTCTTTGGTAGACTACATAATAAATACATGCAGGAAATACGAAAAAGTTTTTATAATAGAGCATATAAGACAATATCAATAATATACATAACATTAAAACGATAATTAAATTCTAAGAACGTATTGTCTAACATTTTTTATGAAATGCAGAAGCTCGTGACATCATGTTATCGTTGCTTACGCCCGATTACCTCTTTCTCAGATTGAAACCACCTGTGATCAGCAGCAGAGCCAATAAAACTGTTGAACCATGTGGGCGTAAGGTGTTGAAGTACGTTATTGACCATCATCACAACAACATCGGCTGGGCGAGACAATCAATACCATTACAAGCTGGTGTCAAGCAGTTTTGGAACCCACACACTTCGCGGCCATCAATGAGAAGATTACGAACCTCAGCAGATCCAAAGCAGAGACCAAGTGGGTTTCGTTAGGCCTTAAGTTCAAGCGACTGGAGAAAGCCAGACCACCAGTGACAGAGAGGTGGATTAGGAACCTCTCCAGTAGAACCCTCAGTGAATCTAAGGTCAGTGTTCTGCCCAAAGGTTTGAACTTTAATGTTTCTCTTTCGGTCTCTCAGCGTTATTTCTATCATTGATCTCTCCATTCTCCTCTGTGCAGTCCTTAGCTTTGTTTCTATTGCCTTCGTCATTTTCCAGGTCTCACACCCGTAGATTATTGCTGGCAAAATGCATTGATTGTAAACTTTACGTTTCAAACATAAAGGTAGAGAGCCTCTTAGGATTTAATTATACCTACCGAACACTTTCCAACCAATTGTGATACGTATTTTTATTTCATTATCATGATCTTTTGTCACTTTCACCATCTGGCCTAAATAATTATACTCCTCAACTTCTTCAACACTCCCACCATCAATAACAATCTCTTTACTTTGAACTTTCGTGTTGAACATTACTTTGGTTTTACTCTTATTCATTTTAAACCTACTTTGAGACTTTCTTTGTTCAGATTACTCAGCATATATTGCAAGTCTTCTGTTCTTTCTGAAATAAGAATAATGTCATCTACAAATCTTAGATGGTTCAAACATTCGCCATTAATCTTTAAACCTTTCTCTTCCCAACTCAGTCTTCTGAAAATATCTTCCAAACATGCTGTAAATAATTTGGGTGAAATGGTCGCCTTATCGTACCCTTTTTTATCTTGATCTTTTCTTAATCGTTAAGTAGTCGAACTATAGCGGTACCTTTTGCATAAATATTTTCTAAAACCCTTACGATCTGTTCGTTTGTACCCTGATTGCATAGCGAGTTTAGTATTGCTATTTGTTCTATCTAGTCAAAGGCCTTCTCGTAATCTACATATTGTAATCTGTCGTTTTCTCGATTAGTTGGTTAATCGCCTGCAAATGGTCTATAGTCGAGTATCCCCTCCTAAAATCTACTTGTTCTCTTGATTGGTTTCCATCTAAAACTTGACTCAGTCTATTTGTAAGGATCTTGGAGAATACACACACACGTCGATAGTTACTAAGGTCCCTCTGGTCTCCTTTTTTATGAAGCAAAAACACTATATCATTGCACCACGATTCAGGTGCTTTTCCTCGTTTCATATTTTTTAGAGCAAATTCTACTTCTTCCTTTATAATCTCTGGTAAACTACTAACGTTTACAGATGAATTTACCTACTCAACTATGGTCTTCGACGAGTACAACTCTTGGTAAAATTCCTCTACTCTTTTTACTATTCTGTCTTTGCAGTTAATGATTTCTCCATTTCTATCTTTCAAACATATCATTTGCTGTCTTCCTAAAGGATGTCTGCACTCAGTACCTTTAATACTTTTTTCTTTCTGAATAGTTTTCTCTATTTCATCTATGTTTTTCTTTCTTTTCTTTGATCTCTGCCTTTTGTCGATAAGCTTGTTTAGTTCTACTCTTTCTACTTCGTCTCTCCTGCTTTTAATATGCATTGTCCTCCTTCGTTTAATTAGGTCATTTGTAGCTTTGGAATTTTTGTTTTCTCTAATATTTTTTGTACTTTCTACTTTCTCTGCCGATTCCCTAATGATATTCA
>NC_134817.1:43023901-43041401 GCF_046742065.1 Oratosquilla oratoria
AGACCAAGTGAATACACACATACACACACACACAAACACACACACATACACTCACACACACACACATGCTCGCACGTACGCACGCCACAGAATTCATGGCTGGTGCAAGTTGGTCAGTCGAGAGTTCTTTGGAGTGGAAATTAGAGTGGGTGAAGCAACGCGCTCCCTGGCGAATGTTTACAGTTGGTGATTGATGCCGTATATATATATATATATATATATATATATATATATATATATATATATATATATAAATATATATATATATATAACGTGAAAACCACTGTTGGAGTAAAAAAGACTGGAGACAGGGAATCTATATATTTCGGTTGTAAACTGCAATCCTCTTCGGTAGATACAAAAATGGAATAGTGAGTGCTACATAAGTAGCACCCCTGACATGACAAAAGGGAACATTGAGAGAGATAGGTGGAGTGAGTTTAAGGGGACGACCGAGGAGGAGATGGAGAGATGGGGTGAAAGGGACGTTGGACAAGAGGGAAATGACTGTTGATCAAAGAAGGAATAAGAGAGGGAATAGAGACGAGTTGAAAATGGCTGAATATAGACGATGTTGTGATGGAAGGAAAGGCAGGTTTCGGGGATCGGGGGTGGTGCATGGAGTGGTTATGAGTGAATGATATTTTGACGTAGCTCGAAGGGATTTCTCCCCGTTTTCTCTATTTTCCTTATGAGGGTATGAAGAGGTTGGGTCACCGATTAAGTGAAGAGGCCATGCTGCAAAAGTACTCTTTCTCCCTGCATTACGTCTGATTAAGATTAGTAGGAACTACAACGAGAGGGTACTATATATTGATGGATGGGATTGCAACGGATGGGAATGCGTACGTGTCTTTTGACTTGGTTACCTCCTAAGTAGGAGGAAAAAAACCTTGGTGCATATATATATATATATATATATATATATATATATATATATATATATATATATATATATATATATATATATATATGAGTAGAATCACCAGCGACGGTGATGTCGATCAAATAATTCCGAATGGCGTCCCAGGATTCGAACCTCGGCTCGTGAATTCTCACTGCCGTCGCCTTACCAACTGAGATATTGACCCTATTAAATTCACCAACCTGGAAGTTAATCTAGTTCCCGAGGAACTAAGTCGACTGCTAACTGCCGTCCGTACTTTTATTTCACAGTGAACCAGAACAACTTTAGCTAGTGGTTAAGGCTAGTACGTTTCCTTGATGGACTTATCGCCGTTGTCATCCAGGGACGACAGTCGGAACTATTTGATCGACATCACCGTCACTGGTGATTCTATTCAGGTACGACGCACGTCTTTGTTAAAATTACAAGTATATTTGTACACAAACATTGCTCTGTTTTAATCTATCCTTTTGTGCTGCCAAATTCTTCTTCATGACTAGAGATGATGTTCTGGGGTTCCTGTAATAAATTATCAAATTAATCTTACCCCCTTCATTTGTAGGTTTATAATTCTTTTTGATTATTTCTTTCAGAACCTTTTCATCTTTTTTATAAGCTGAAGACATTGTGTTGTGGTAGCAAAGATTAATATTATTAAATTTACTACTTTCATCTAAAACGGTGGTATTAGTTAAATCCATTATAGTTTTTATTTCTTTATCAATGTCTTTCAACGGGAATCTATTATTAGTTAAGATTTGTTTTATCCTGTTTAATTCTTGGTGAAGAATAGACCAATTTAAAAAAAAAATTGAAGGCCCTTGTAATGTAAGCCCGTACCAAACTTTTCTTATACTTAGAAGGGCATTCACTCATCCCGTTTAGACACCTTCCTGAGTTACTAGGTTTTCTGTAAACATCAGTGATGAAAATGCCATCTGACCCATCTACCTACACGTCTAAAAAAAGGAATTTTATTCTCTACACTCTTTTCAATAGTAAATCGTAGGCAGGAGTTCTTTTCCAAAACCCTCTTAAGGTTATCAAGCTGTTCGTCTCCGTCTACGTCAACAAAGATATCGTCTACCTTAAATACATTTTTGGTGAAGGGTTCATAAAACTTAGTACGGAGTTTTTAATATGGCACATGTAAGCTTGGGCAAAAAGTACTCCTAATGGACTGCCCATTGCGACACTATTAACCTGAAAATAAATTTTAACTAAAGGGCATCTAAAGAGGGCTTCTTTCGTGCAGGCACGTAGCATGTCCTCAAGGACGGGGTGTGGTACCTTAGGTGGGGGCAAAGTGTCATGTTGGAAGACATTTCGTAAGATGATTTGAATTGTTTTATCCACAGGCACGAAAGAGAATAAACTCTCTACATCTAACGAAGCTAACGAATCTATGAATTCGTCTGTAGAGCAAAGGGCATGGGTAGTGGGGATGTATGGGGTAATTAGGTCGTTCAGTTGTTTTGCCAGGTGGTATGTGAGATTAGGTATTTGTGAAATGATAGGTCTTACTTTGTGGCCAGGTTTGTGAGTCTTAACATTTCCGTGGAAATATCCGGGTTCATAATGACCATGCAAATTCTGAAATTTAACACCATTCACTACTGCATTTGCGATGTTAATTTATTTTCTTACCTTTCTTCCGGATATCGTCTACAGGGTTTCTGTTAACACGTAGGAATTTGGAGGAATCCTGCAATAAACTTTCAACTTTATCAATGTAGTCAGATCGGTTTAGAATAACAAATAGGTCGGTTTTGTCCGCTCTGCGTATCACTATGTCTTTATTCTCATGAATATGAGATTATGGATTATGAAGTACTATTTGTGGTGAAACACCATGGGTTGAGGTTTGTGATTTTTTTTATTTATTTATCTTTCATAAGAGACATTCATTGTATATTAACACAAGGAAAAACCTACTATCTACACCACTCATTTGCACAAATTTATCTTGATTTTCTCTTTATGTACTTTCCTCTCATCCCTAGCCCTGGAGATTTGTATTCTGAATAACGCTAGGCAATCAATTCAGGTACTTGGTATCCTTTCAAATTCGCGAGATAGATTAACGTTTTCAAAAGCATTTGAGTGACAAAAATCGTTTACAACAGGCGAGAGAATTATAGTATACTTCTTTCCTTGGGTTTTACCTTGTGCTTTACCTTCCCTTCCTCTTCCTCTTCCTTGACTTATTCCCTCTCCTCATTCACTTCTTCCTTCTTCTCCTTCGCTTTCTTTTCCTCTTTCATTTTTTCCTTTCATCACTTCCCTTTCCTCCTTTACGTCATCTTGCTTTTCCATTTCCTTCTCAATTTCCTTCTCTTCTTCCTTTTACGGTAACTCTTTAGTTCTCCAGCCAACTCTTTTTTGTTTTTACACTTTTTTTTTCCCATCGCTTTTCCTCTTCTTCCTCCTCTTCACTTTTATTGCTGCCACCTCTTCCTCTTTCTTAATTTCCTCCTCCTCCTCCTCCCCCTCCTCCTTCACTTCTTTCTCCTTATCCTCCTCGTCCTCCTCCTCGTCCTTCTCCTCTTCCTCCTCCCCCTCCTACTTCTCCTCCTCCTACGTCCTCTGTTATATATTATTCTCTTTCTACTACTTCCTCTCCTCCTCCACCCACTTTCAGCCTTTATCCATCTTTTTCTGTCCTCCTTTTTACTGAATATACATTTTTTCTTTTTCTATTTCCTCCTAATATTTTTGCTTCCCTCCTTCACCTCATTTTTACTTACTTTTAATTTCCGTTTATTTTCCATTCCATCAAGTTTTTTACACTTTCGTCCAAAACCATCATTATATCCTTATTTCCACAATCTCAATGACTTTCGTTTCTTCTCCATTTTCCGTTTTCTTTTTTCCTTCCGACTATTGCACAGCTTAACATAAATCCTAATTTTCTTATATTTATGATAATGTATTTACGGTGAGTTACGCTTAGCCACAGCCACAACGTGCTGAAGGATCGAACCTAGGTCTTCGAGATTATGAATGAATATCGACGACCATGAACCCACAGGGCCACACGTATTCCTGACTTACTCCCCACCAGACTCCCTCCATTCATAAGATTCTTTTGGGACTCCCCTGTTTTACTGAAACTTCTTCTCATTCTCTCGACTTCATCCTTCCTCACGTAGCCACTTTTTTATCCATTGTCCCCATTATCCATATCCTTGCTTACTCTCTCTTTACTCTTCATAACCTTTTCCCCCCATCCTTCGTAAATCACCATCTTTCTTGATCATATATATATTTTTTCTTCTTCTTTTTTTAGCACGACCACTCTTTACTCTTCAGTGCTTATGGACACGGAGACAATCCGACTACACCATCCTTCGCTAAAGCAATTTTTATTCATGACCAGTCTCCTACGCAAGTTTGCATTATTTTTCATAGGCAGCCTTCCGCTTACTGGCTCCGCGGCTGCATTTAATTCATGATTCATTGTCCTTACTTCTTCTAGATATTAGCATTCAAAAATTTCTAACATTTTTCATTTTAATCCATTAAGGCCCCACGAACACTTTATTGATTACGTTTTGGCTAACGTCAGGAGATTCTATTCCTTTTAAAGTGTTCTTGGGAAATACAAGGGCTAAACACTTTAAGGTAGGTTCGCTACCTAAAAGCCAGTAAGTACTTTGGGGATCTAGACCTAGCTAACGCCAGACTATTTAATTCAAATAAGAGTGGTCTCTGGTAATTAAATTTTAAGTATTTTCTTTAGTCTTTGGAAGTTAAATGAATTCATTTTCTTTCTGTTTAAACTGCTCTCAGTCAAAGTCATTATTTGCTTAAGCTTTTTTCTAAATTCGTCAGCTTGCAGTTCGCAAATATCATATGTCCGTCTCTCATTTGGAGAACATACACACATGCGTACACACTCATACACACACGCATACATACACGAACGCACTCTCACATGTTCGCACACAGGCAAGCACACGAATATAGGCACGTGCACAGGGACAGGCAGGTGCACACACACACACACACACACACACACACACACACACACACACACACACACACACACACACACACACACACACACACACACACACACACACACACACACACACACACACACACACACACACACACACACACACACAATCACACACACACACACACACACACAGACACACACACACACACACACACACACACACACACACACACACACACACACACACACACACACACACACACACACACACACACACACACACACACACACTTAGGCACACATACATATGCACACTCACGCGCGCACAAATATGTGCAAGCACACACGTACACAATCTGCATGCAGTATATCCATCCACATTTTTCTTTTGCAAATGACTAACAAACTTTCTCGCTCGTACGCATTTCATTCACAAATAACCCTCCTCTCTCCTATTTTCCTCCTCCTCATCATCCTCTTCTCTTTCCTCTTCCCACTTTCCTATGTTATACCTCTTCAGTTTTCCAATGATGCCTTTTCTATGTAATTATCCCGTCCGTCCCATGGGCCATTTTAAGTCTGAGGTCCCTCGTCAGCATAATATTCTCTTTCCCTCGGTCCTACCTTCACCTCACTTTTTAATGTTTACCAATATATATTTTATTCTTACACGCGCATCATATCGTCCTCTCTTTTTTATTTACTTTTTCTCTTTCGAATTTATTTTTCGTCCGCCATAATTTGCACTACTTTATTTTTATCTATCTCTTCTTTTCTTTATCCACTTATTTTCATCCTCGTCTTTTGATTCTTTTCCATCCCATCTACTTTTGTCACCTACGCTTTATTTTTTCATCAGTCCAGCCTTCACCTGTATGTTACTTTCTCTTTCCTGCATCCTTATCTGCTAATTTACTTCTTGTCTTTGTGGTTACCTCTTCTTTTTGTATCGTCACTTTCTATCTACCAAGTTGTCTTTCTCTTTATTCTTTCATCATACTTACTTCCTTTCTCCCATTATTCTTCCATTTACTCTCCTCTTTAACCCTCCTTTCTTCTTTATTTCTTCACAAGCTTCACTTTCTTTAACACCTTCCTTTTACCATTTCTGCTTCACGTCATTCACTTACTCTCTTTCCCCTTCTCCATCTCCTTGTCCTCCGGCCCATGATGACGACTTTTATTTATTCAGAATCCGCCCCCGTTTATTCATGGGAGAGCCCTTTTGCAATCTGGCGTCTCCAACATCCCTACCACTCCACCTTCTTATGATTCTAATCTCCCTCAACGTTGTGCCGAAAAAAACTTCCCCATTTACCATTTCTCCTTTTCTTTATTGTATCATTTTACATCTCTATAGTTTACTTTTTTCGGAAATATCCTCAATAACATAGTGTCAATACTCCATCCATTTCCATCAAGCAGTATAAATCATCTATTACCGGACCGGAATTTAAATTCGTGTCATCATTCTTTTCCTTCTCGTGTGTGAATGAAGAATGTTGGTGGATTGTATGTATGATACCAGTGTGCTGATAGTGTAGTAACTAGTATATTCTAGACTGTACCTTTTATTGAAACTTTACAGAACGGAGACATGAGAACCAGCAGAAGCGAAAACATGAAAACATATACATACAAGCATGTTCTTGCCAAGTTCGCAGATAGTAGATTTCCACCACAATATCCACTTGATCAATACATTTACATTTTTATTCCTACACTTTAAAAAGAAGTTAAGACATTTGCTTAAATGTGGCCAGGGGTCGTATTCATGTATGTTTATCATTATGAATTAAGTTTTTTTTTTTATAAAGTATGGGGTTTCTGTCTTTGAAACATATTGTCAATTATATAAACAGAATAAAGATCCGTAAATCTTCATACTATATTTCGAGAGGCTAAGCCTATTACAAAAATTCTAAGACAAAAATCAAAATAAACATATAAATGAATAAAACAAATGGTATATATATATATATATATATATATATATATATATATATATATATATATATATATATATATATATATATATATATATATATATTATACTATTGTAGGGATTCGTTGAAAATTTATTTGAAAGATGTAACCCATAACTACAAGACTAGTCTCCATGTAACACTAAGAACCTAGATTGACAGCCGGAAAATTGACAAACTTGGCTGGACAATTGCTATACAAGCTAAAGATAGTAATACTGTTTCATAATCTTCTCTGCAGTGACACTTAATAGATCTTGTTTCACCTATGATCTGAGATTTTCATTTATCTTGGTATAGAGCCTCATCCTGTGGGTGCTAACTGTTACTGATCAAAGGTTGAAATTTAGTTCTAGGTTGAAAAAATTCGTCAAACATCAACTTAAGCAAAATCACATAATAAATAGACTTGTATATTTTGACAAAAAAGGGTCAAGTTAGACACTTTTAAAAACCTTTAAAAAATCAAAGGCTCTTCTAGAGTAAACAAAACCGTCTGGCGAAATCTAGAAGAAAATTCTCTCAAAATAAAATATGTTCCCCTATGAAGTAAGAGCATCGACTCCATTGAAAATTGGTAAATAAAAACCTTGAGACCAGAAAGCAATAATCTGAAGTTTATGATGTTCTAATACTTATAAAGACACTTATCTCACCTTTAAAGGCTATATCCATCAAGTAAGTTTACATACCTTAGTAAAGCTCCTAAGCAGTAAAAAGCCCAAATCTATCTAGAGTTGACTGAGCCACTTCATACTATACTTTATTGCCTATAAGGATAATCATGGCACTATCAGGACAATTTTATTGTACCAACAAATGGGTATATTCATATTAGAGAAACTTTATCATACTAAAGAATTAACTACAGGAAAGATAATAAAATAACTTTGGTTGTGGGCTAGAAGATATACTGCAAAAGAATAAAGAAAAGATTTGAGTCTAAGACATCTTTTGTCGGAGAAAGACGAGACCAGGGGACAAGGAACGTGGTTGCCTACTTGGTTCCCATCGAATCGAAATCCCATTTTCCTTTCTGGTGATTCTTTTCAGGTCGGAAATGGCGAGACGCCCAAGCGGAGGTAAGTGGCCGCGGGCTGGGACCGGAGACGCTCGCTTACGTATAATACAGGCCCTGATACATACGTATTGTAAGATATGGGATCTACCGACGAAGAAACATGCAACCATTAGTAATGCTGGTTGTATTCTCCTGGATAGCAAGTTGTTTTTAGTTCCTCTAATGGGGCTTAATAATTTTCTTTTTTACTTTTCCTAAATTTCAACCGATTTTGTCGAACTAAGGGAAGTTGCCATATTAATAAGATTCTACGCATATATTTAGGAATACACATGCATACATGTACACGCACACACGCACGCACACACACACACACACACACACACACACACACACACACACACACACACACACACACACACACACACACACACACACACACACACACACGCACACATACACACACACATACACACACACACACACACACACACACACACACACACACACACACACACACACACACACACACACACACACACACACACACACACGACTCGGTGGCACACACGATTCGGTGGCACATTTCGTAGAGCGCTGGACTGGAGAGTACGATAGTGCTCGCAGTACCCAGTTCGAATCCTGCCCGGGGCCGAAATTATTTCGGTATCGCTGTGCTTCGGGTCGTTACTCTGACTCTCGTGGGCGAAGAGTTGGGTGTGTGTGTGTGTGAAAGGTCATAGCATTTCCCATAGATCGGTCATACGAGCTCTGAGCTCTCTTCCGGGAGGGAAAAGCTGTCGATCACGAGTCCAAAACGTGATCCAAAGACCAAGGTGAACACACACACACACACACACACACACACACACACACACACACACACACACACACACACACACACACACACACACACACACACACACACACACACACACACACACACACACACACACACACACACACACACACACACACACAGATACGTACATATATATGTACATATATATATATATATATATATATATATATATATATATATATATATATATATATATATTATAAACTAGTTCCTTTTTTGGAGTCGAAACTGAAAAGGAAGTGGAAATAGAGTGTACTGGGGAAAAAGAGTAGGGAATAGCAATAATATAGATCAATATGTCAGTGTAGGACAAAATATAATTTTAGGATATACTCTCGGTAGAGGACGAAATATTACATTAGGATGTATTGTCGAAGGACAAAATATTAGGATGGAAATTAATAATAATGGACAAAATATCACGATGGGATGTAATGATAGTGAAACACAAAATTTCACGGTAGGATATAATGTCAATGGAGGAAAGAATATAATTTTAGGAACGGATGCCGGACAGGATGTCAAGAGAGGGGATGACCGTGAGGGACAAGATGTCCGTGATGGGTCAAATGCCCTTGAGGCATTGAAGGTCAATGAAGGACCATATATTAATATAGAGCAAGGCGTCAATAAAAAACAAAATTATAGTGTAAGGCATGACGTTGAAACTCAAAACGTGTCAAAAAGAAATAATCACGAGTTTTTTAAAACTATATACTTTAATGCTCGTAGTATGAGAAACAAATTACAAGAAATACAGGCGTATGTCAAAAGCAAATATATCGATATGATAGGAGTAAAAGAGACATGGTTAAATTGTGGAGATTTTGAAACTGAATTTAATATTGCGGGATTTAAACACTTTCATCAGGATAGAAACCACAAGAAAGGTGGGGGTGTTCTGTTGTACGTTAAAAGCAATGTCCATGCCTGTATTTCAGAGAAAGTGAAACAGAATGGATATGATAGTTTGTGGTAGAAATATCCCAAAACAATGGACAAGAAACGAATTTAGGTGTAATATATATACCAAAAACATTATCATTAGCAGACAACAAACTGTTATTCAAGAAATGTCTAGTTTCTGCAACCGGGACTTACTGATAATGGGTGATTTCAAGTTTACTGACTTTGATTGGATGACCCTACAACAGGGCCATATAGGTAGTCGCTTGATAGATTTTCTCGACGACAATTACTTAGTTCAGCATGTAAAAGAGCCCACCAGACATGGAAACTTACTCGATCTATTGATCACTAGCCACGAAAGCATGACAACCGATGTAGAAGTTGGCGAAACTTTTGCAAATAGCTATCACAACTTAGATTCAAAATGCTAAAAAAAATTAGAATAGATACTTGTGTCTCTAAAATACTTGATTTCAGTAAAACTCAGTTCATAGGACTACGTCAGGAACTTAAGCTTACAGATTTGGAGGCAAGATTAAGCAAAAGACCTGTAGATCAGATGTGGGAAATGTTTCAAAATATGCTTACTAAAATGATTCATAATTACATCCCGTTTAAGGACAGACCCCCCCACACACACACCAAATCAGGCTCGCCCAAAATGGCTTCATAAAGAAACTGAAAAAGTATTACTAAAAAGAGACAGGCTTATAAGAAATACAAATGCTCGGGTGCACCTAATGACTATCAAAGTTATGTAATAATACAGACTTAAAAAAGACATTAAACGAAAATGACAATATGAAATGAATATCACTGATGAATACAAAGAGAATCCCAAAGAATTCTATAATTACATTAGAGATAATTTTTTTTATTAGGAATCACATTGCCCACTATTATCTGCTGACGGTCAACTTGAATGTTAAAATGAAGAAATGCGTGATACCTTAAACAAATATTTTAGCTCAGTATTCGTAAACGAAACACCTCAAAGTGAACTCCAAATTGAAACCTGTGAAAAGTCTAAGGTGAAGTTACTACGGTAAATATAACAAAAGAGAAAATCAAAAAGTGTATAGAGAAATTCAAAGTTGATAAAACACCAGGGCCTGGTGGTTGGCATCCAAGATCCTCAAAGGAAATGAAAAATGAGATTGTTGTTCCATTAGAAATTATTTTCAAGAAATCCATCACATCCAGAGATATCCCAAGAGAATGTAAGCTAACTAACATTACTCCGATATTCAAAAAAGGCAGCAAAAAGAAACCATATAACTACAGGCCTATAAAATTGGCTTCAATCGTAGGAAACATTATTGAAACTATCATCAGAGATGCTATCGAACATTATTTAGAAAGTAACTGTTTAATAAATGATAGCCAGCATGGATTCAGGCGGAAACGTTCTTGCGTGACAAACTTACTCGAATTCTACAACACAGTCATCTCGAATTATGACAGAAAAAAACAATATAGATTAAATATATCTAGACTTTGCAAAAGAATTTGATACCGTCCCCAACGAAAGACAACTTAATAAATTAGCTTCACACGGAATATGTTGTAGCCTATTAAGTTGGACTAGTAATTGGTTGAATGATCGAAAACAGAGAGTTGTTTTAAATAGTAAATTTCTACGAGTGGATCACTTAAACCAATTAGATATTCAAAAAGATTTAGATAAATTACAGCAATGGTCTGAACATTGGCTAATGAAATTTAACACAAGTAAATGCAAGGTAATGCACATAGGTAAAATAACAGTTAGTACGATTACAATTTATTTAGAAGTTCGTTAACAAAAGGAAATATTGTAAAGGATCTCGGCGTAATTATCAGTAACGATCTCAAATCATCCAAGCAGTGTATTTCAGGCTCTGAGAAGGCAAATAAGATTCTAGGACTGATTGCGCGATCTTTTGGTTTAAAAAAGTCCATCTCTCCTTAACAAGCTATATAAATCGTTGACTCGTCCACACTTGCAATATACTGTTTCTGTATGGTCACCGAATCTCATTAAAAACGCTGACTGATTGGAAAAAATGCAATGGCGAGCCACAAAACTGACTCTAAAAATAAAAAACAAAGCATACGAAAATCGACTAAAACATATAAATCTGTTTTTCCTAAAAAAGCGTAGACTCAGAGGTGACTTGATAGTCTTTAAAATTCTAAAGGTAATTGACAACATATTCACACCAAATGACAATCAGACAAGAAAAATTTATCTCAAACTGTAAGGAAACAAATGTAATTTGGAAGTGTAGTTAATGAATGGAATAAACTTCCGTGTAGTTAATGAATGGAATTAACTTCCGTGTAGTTAATGAATGGAATAAACTTCCTGCAGAAGCAGTGAAATGTAGTTTAGTTCGAAGTATTAAAATTCATTGAAATGAATACCTAAGGAAGATACTGTAATGAATGCCATTTATTTTATATTATTTGTTTATTTGTTTGTTATTATTTGTCTGTGTATCTGGGGTATTAGCTGCATGTTATTATGTCATAGAAGCATGCAGTTCATACTTTAGGGTCTATAAGGGGCGCCCCTACGGACTAGAGCCACACATCATTTTGTCTGTGGTAGAGAACTCTGTTCACAGAGAAATTATGACACTTTAATTATATTGCGACTGTCCCTCCGTTATGCTGTCCCCCAACCCTTTGTTTCTGTCCTGTACCATTTCTCTGTATATTAATTTCTTTTTATCACCTACCCTGTGATGGAGGATAGAATGCTGCCACCAAGTATTCCCACTTAAATCGTAAGAGGCGAGAAAAACGGGACGGAGATTAGGATTAGGCATCCTTCTCCCTGTAGCCCCACAGAGGACATTCCTGTAAAAGATAAAGACATAAGAGAGTTTAGGAGTCTTCCAACCAGTGCCCGAAGGTTTGGGTCTTTTAATGTGCGTGGATGTAGTGCAGATGAGAGTAAAAGGGAAGAGATAGGCAGTATGTTTATGAGAAGAGAGATTGATATGTTGGCTTTGAGTGAAACTAAGTTGAGAGGGAGGGGCGAGTGTGAGTTTGGGAGTGTAGTACGGAGGTTCTCAGGAGTGAACAGAGGACGAGGAATGGCTATGCTAGTGAGTGAAGAGAAACGTAAACGTGCATTGGAGTGAAGGGAGGTTTCTTCAAGGTTAATGTGGATGAAGGTGAAACTAGGAAAGGAGATGTGGGTTTTAGTAAGTGCATATAGTCCTGATGAAGAGTGTAGAAGAAAGGGAGGCTTTTTGGATAGATTTAAATGAATGCATAAAGGGATTAGGGAGAAACTTCAATGTAATAGTATTGGGAGACCTTAATGCTATGGTAAGAAATGAACCAATAGACGGAGTGGTCGGGAAATATGGAGTTCCAGGAAAAAATCGTAGTGGAGAATTGTTGGTGGAGATGTGTCTAGACAGTTGATGATAGCAAATACAGTGTTTGGGAGAGGGTGGTGGATGGTAGGGTGGTAGATAGAGCGTTAATGGATTATGTAGTTGTAGGTAGGAGTATAATAGGAAGAGTTAAGGATGTACATGTTTTAAGGGGAGAGAGTGGGGGAATATCAGATTTTTTTTTTTCTGGGTGGAATGTAAGTTGAGAGTGGAGGATAGATGGAGAAAGAAGAAAAGGACAAAAGGTAGTGAGGTGCTTAGAGTGAACTGCTTAAATGAGAAAGAAAAGGAAGAGCACAAGAAGAAGCTGAGAGAGGAGTGGGAGGGAGTGAATGATAGAGTAGAACTAGGAGTGGAGGAGGAAAGGAGATGGTTCAAGGAGGGAGTCACAAGGTGTACATAGATGGTGTGTGGAACAAGGAGGACGGGAGGAAATAGAAGAAAGGGTAGTGAGTGGTGGGATGAGGAAGCAAAAAAGGTTGTAGAGGAGAAGAAACGAGATTTCATAGATTGGTTACAAAATAGTACAAGGGAATCATATAAGAGGTACAAAGAAGAGACGAGAAGTAAAGCATAAGATAAAGGAGGCAAAGAAGAGAGCAGATGTGAAATGGGGTAAGATTATGACAAAGATTTTTGAAAGTAATCAAAAGATGTTTTGGAAAGAAGTTAAGAGAGGAATACGAGACGAATCAAGTAAAGAAGAAAAGGTAAAAGGTGCACATGGAGAGATGATAATGGAAAAGATGGCAGTAAGAGGAAGATGGGCAGAGTATTCTAGGGAGTTCCTAAATGTGAAGGCGGATAGGGTGGGAAAGGTAGTTGTAGTGGGAAATGCTAAGAAAATGCCCGTGATGAGTGATGAAATTGAAGGAGAAATAAGGAAGGATGAAGTGAAGGCAGTTGTCAAGATATTGAGAGCAGGTAAGGCACCTTGTCTGGATGGATGTCATGCTGAATGTCTGAAAAAGGAGGTACAGTGATAGTGGACTGGCTGGTGAGGTTATTTAATGTTTGTTTAGAGAGGGTAGAGTGCCGGAGGACTGGAGGAGTGCCTGCATAGTTCCACTTTACAAAGGAAAAGGGGAGAAATGTGAGTGTAGTAGTTTCGAAGAGATCAGCTTGTTAAGTGTAGTTGGGAAGACTTATGGAACGGTCTTGAGTGAGACGATTGTGAGAGGAACAGAGGGAGTAATTGGTGAGGAACAGTGTGGTTTTAGGACAGGTAGAGGTTGTGCACATCATATTTTTGTGGTATGACAGACATGTGAGAAAGCTATAAGAAAAGGCAAGGATGTGTTTTGGGGGTTTGTGGACCTTGAAAAGGCTTATGACAGGGTAGACAGAAAGGCACTTTAGGAGGTATTGCAGATAAACGAAATAGGAGGAAAGTTTTTTAGGGGTTGTCAAGAGATTTTACGAGAGTAGTAGAGCGTGTGTCTAGATTAGAAATGGAGAGAGTGAATGGTTCGAGTTAAAGGTGGGACTTCACCAGGGATGTGTTATGTCATCCTGGATGTTTAATTTATACATGGATAGGGTGGTGCGAGAGGTAAATGCAAGGGTAGTGGGTCAGGGATTGGAGATGGTAAAAGAAAATGGAGAAAAGTAAGAGGTAAGCCAGCTGTTGTTTGCGGACGACACTGTGCTTGTAGCAGGATCAGAGGAAGGATTGAGGAAGTTAGTGACAGAATTTGGGAAGGTTTGTGAAAGAAGGAAGTTGAAGATAAATGTGGGTAAAAGTAAGGTGATCAGATGCACAACGGATGAAAGTGGCAGCAGACTGGAAGTGAGTATTAAGGGAGTGAGATGTCTCTTAGACGGGTCTCATCGGTCTGATTCCAGTGCGTCCTGACTGAAGTCGTGATACTGTGTCGGCCTTCAATTCGGTGTGTTGGATATCTACAGCTGATTGAAGTTGTCTGGTCTCTGAAAGAATAGAGAGGTCAGTAGTATTGCTTACCGAGTGGGTCACTGAGTGTGCAGATTTGCGTTTGCGAGTCAGATGTCCTAGAGGAGGACAGTAGAAGCGAGATGGAGTATAGATGCTCTCTTACTGGGAGGTACTCAGAGCTGACTGGAGTCTTGTGGTTTAACTGAAGTTCGATCACCTGGTTGGAAGTCTTGTGGTTCAATCTCCTGCGAAGTCGAGGACAGGCTGTGTCTCTTTCGTAGACAGTGGTCTTTCCTTCTGAATGGTAGGCATGGCTTGTAGGCATGAATGTTCCTTGGAGCTGAACGAAATCATGTGGCTTGATTACTCGACTGCGGTGGCTTGATTGAAGATACGAGAAGTCTAAGACAGGCTGTGTCCCCTTCGTAGACAGTAGTCTTGTCTTTCTGAAGGGTAGGAGTGGTTGGTAGGTTGAGGACGAAGATTTTATTCGGGCCTCCTGTGGTATACACGTCTCTTCAAATTTTGGCGTGAGAGCACCACTCGCCACCAGTGTATACAGCTGTGGTTATGGTACGGTACTTCTATTCAACTTCAACTTCATTGCTTCTAAATATGGGTAATGACTATATCACTATGATATACTGTATCCACTCAACTTTGGGGCCTAGATGGTTGTTATTTATTTCATTCAACATTGTGTAATATATTTCATAGGTTCCATTGGAATTCAGCCCACATGGGATTCAGCCCAAAGGGATTTAGCCTAACCTAACCCAACTAACCCATTATTTTTAGTAAATTTAAAAGTGGACGTAATCCTGTGAGGGTTGAATTCCAAGCCCACCTATTTCATATCCTGTTAATTATTTCCAAATAATTTAGTGGCTTGTGTGGATATGATCATTATCTATAAAAATAACTACTGTATTCATTCATTTATTTATTAATTTATAAATTATGCAATATGATAAAATTTTCTGTTTCTATTTCAGGATCTGTATCAATAGCTCCAATCCCTTCATCATCGGCTCCACTTGAATTATCTGCAAACCTGACTCTACCATTAAAAAGGTCACTATCAGACTCCTTCACAGGCGCCACTTCTGCTAAATCATTTTCACCTAAAAGAAAGTCATCAACATATCTGGACAGATTTATCATAAAAACGTCAGCCTTTCAAAAGGAAAGTCTCGACAAAGAAGTTGCAAGAATTATATTTGCTACAAATTCACCATTTCGTCTTGTTCAGCATCCTCAGTTTCTCAAGATGGTTCAGAACCTGAGGTCAGGCTATATTCCTCCATCCAGAAAAGATATTGCTGATAAGTACTTGGATCTTGTGTATGAAAAGGAATTTTAAAAGTGTGCAGGTGACCTGAATAATGAAACTGTATGTCTTTCAATTGATGGGTGGTCTAACATCCATATTGAGCCCATAATATGTGTCACTCTAACAACATCCACTGGTCAGATTTATGTAGTTGACACAATAGACACATCAAGGAAACCTCACACTACTGAATATCTTCTACAACTTGTACGAAATTCGATCAAGAAGGCTGAACAAGATTTTGGTTGTCACATTGGAAGTGGTGTGACAGACATACATACATACATATACCAAGGCTTTTTCCCCCTTCCAAGGGAGGTAGCCAAAAAGGGAAAGGCATAAAAACACTCCCACCCATTTCATCCCTAAATACACTCCACACCCCTCCCACCCTCCCTCTCATCTGAGCACCTCCTGGATGACGGGTCATCCCTGCACCTTGCCCACCGCCCTGAGTCAGAAGCAGTGTCGCAAGACACAGCACATCCACAGCAAGGCCGCTTCATTTAATCGGCGACCCCCCCTCTCCGTCCCCCCTTGCATATAAGGAGAGGACGGGGAGAAATCCCTTCGGGCTGCGTCAAAATTTACTCACACATACTACCCACCCCCACCCCACCCGCCCATTCCTCCTCATGCAATCACGACATCATCCATATACAACCATTCTCCACTCACCTCTGTCTTCCGTCCTCTCCCTTCCTTCCTCAACAGACATTCCCCTCTTCCCCAAAGCCCCCTTCACCCCATCCATCCACCTCATCCTAGGACGTCCCCTCATGTTCACTCCCTCCACATCTGCCTTCCATACCTCTTTTACTAGTCTTTCTTCACTCATTCTTTCCATGTGTCCAAACCATCCTAATATTCTTTCATCAACCCTATCTCCCAGCTCCTTTTTCACCCCTGTTCTTCTCCTCACCTCCTCATTTCTCACTCTATCCAGCCTAGTAACCCCCACCATACTTCTCAGACACCTCATCTCAAACACATTCAAACTCCTTCTCTCTTCTTCTCTTATGTTCCACGTTTCTGTCCCATACAGTTCTGTTGGCACAATCACTCCTTCATACAGTCTCCTCTTTGCATCCATTCCTAAATGTCTATTCCTCATTACACTCTTTAATCCACCAAGGCATTTACTCGCTTCTCTCAATCTACATTCTACCTCCACCTTCACTCCACCTTTTCCTGCTACACTTGCACCCAAGTATCTAAAACTATCCACTTCCT
>NC_134817.1:43046293-43071293 GCF_046742065.1 Oratosquilla oratoria
GATGTTGCTTATAATTGCTATATGTGATCCCTGTGGCTATCAAACTGTCTAGCATCCGAGCCGTGGACCTATGTTCGTCCGATGCTTCTATTTTCTGGCGGCATAGATTTATTTTGTCTAAGTCAGAGTAATTTGCATTCTTAGAAAAGAAAAGGTCACATGCCGTCAGGAAGTCAGTAATGGAGAGGCCGCTAGCTTGAGAGAAGGTGGGAATTTCGGTTAGAGGGGTAATGGTTTGGTAGTTATTAATTATTGTAGGTTGAAGTTGTGGGTTAAGATGTGATGGGTTTGGGGCAAGGTTAGGTGGTGGTTGGGGGTGTGGTGTGGAGGTGGGTTGACCAGATGGGAAGTTGGGAGAAGGGAAGGCAAAGTTCTCGTATGCATGGTTTGTGGGGTTTAGGGATTGTTGCAGGGGAATCAGGGGGGTTGGGATGTGGGGGGGGGGTTGTTGAGGCTTTAGTTGGTGAGGGTCGACATGAGAGGGAATTTGAGGTTGCGGAGAGGTGTGGGGTTGTTGTTGTTGAGGGTCGACATGAGAGGGAATTTGGGGTTGCGGAGAGGTGTGGAGGGGTTGCTGTTGAGGGTCTAGTTGAGGGGTAACTTGAAGTTTTGGTGTGGAGTGAGGAAGGGGGTTGGGCAAGTGTTGTAGTTGGATCGGGTTAAAAGGGTCTTCCCGTGAGTGGTCATGGTGAAGGGGTATGTGGTCATAGTATTCCTCAGGAAGTATTTGAGAATCTGCCTTAGTCGTGGCATGGTCTTGGTCTTGAGAGGGTTTATCTTCTTTAGATGTGGAAAGAAATCGTTGAAGTAAATTTCGACCTTGGCTCTCGTACCTGTAGCCATGTTAGTGTCTAACTAGAGATGCATGTATGACTTAACAGGTATAGAAAGTAGTTAGGTGAGATAGGAGGTCTAAGTTGAAATAGTTAAATTAGAAATATTTGGTATACATTATCTAAGGGGTAGTATGTTATGGTTAGATAAGAGGGGGGGTATAGGGTTTCAATGGGTATACAATGGTATAATTATAACAAATAGGTTACATTGGTAAAAATATATGAGTTATATATAATATAGTATAGACAGGGAGACCAATTCATAAGAGGCATAAGAAAATGGCACAATGGGTTATAATATAGTAATTATATATAATTGGTAATAGTTAATCCTAAAAAAATTATTGTATATACAGATAATGTAGTTTATAAGTTGTAGATATTTTATCTAACAGTTAATATGATTTACGTTGTTATCTGGTAAAATACAAATGAACATAGTAATATGTACGTAAAAGTAGTATATAATGTTTTAGTTTTGATAACAATAATAATAACAATAATAATTATAATTATAATAATAATAGTCACGTCTTATTTGATCTTACTTGAAAGATTTCAGTTCGTTGATAAAGCACTACATTCGAATGTGTAGGAATCGCCAGGTGGGGCTGTCGTTGTCCGTAGACTTGTTTGTCCTGACGTAGGTATGGGAATGTCTCACTGGTAGTAGGTTGATAGGTGTGCAATCACCTCCAGGTGAGGTTCCTTGTGGTTGGAACATCTAGATTTATGAAATCTTGATGTATGGTGCTCGCATGGAAGGGGAGAGAAAGCGAGTATCAGGGGGGGGGTTAGGTGAGGATTATCAATATTATCAAGTATTGTGAGGGGTTGATATATTATTTACCTTGTTTAGAAGTGGTTAGGTAATTTGGAGTCGGTGCTGACGATACCCGTGACAGTGTAGAGTGTACTGCGTGTCGATGAGATGTCATAGGTAGGCGATGTTAGCTCGCGGTCGAGGTCCGTGTTGCTCGACGGTGGGCGTGGCTGGCTTGCTTTGGGTTGAGGATACGTGATTTCTAGGAACCAGTCTCTTGAGGAAATGGGTTGCGGTTTGATGCTGCCACCAGTATATAGGCCCCTTCCCGTATCTTCTTGGATGTACAGATACGATCTTCTGGTTTCCTTCACTTTATTGGTTAATCTTAAGAAGAGTTCACTGTAGATTTACACACATCTTTGCACAAAGTTTCTAGTATATATCATTTTACACACAGTTCGCAGTACACTACTTACACAGAGCACGTCTATCAGACCGACCGCTCCGGGGCTAGAGCATCGACTTTTTGTTCGTCGGAAGTGCTGACACAGCAATAGGAGGTGCTGGTAGATGTTTTAACAATATTTTTTAATAGGAATGTTTGGTTTCCCGCAAATAAACTATCATGTTCTTAATTACTAGCTATATGTTATTTACAGTATATAATATTTCCAGGGGGGAAGGTTTCATTATTATTTGGTTGTCGTGTGTTTTGTGAGTTAGAGGTTGACTGCACTTATGAGTATGTTCGTGTGTGTGTGTGTGTTGGTTGCTTCTTGGCAGTGCTGGTCGCACGGGCACGAAGTGCTGAGTCGGCAACCGCCCAGTCAGCAAGATTGAGAGGATGCGCTTGGTGACGGACAGTCGGGTGGACCAGTGAGTGAGTGAGTGAGTGAGTGGGGTGAGTGAGTGAGTGAGTGATATTACTCATCATGTATATGGTGGCGTATACACACATATATATACATACATAAATATAAATAATATATATATATATATATATACACTAATAATAATAATAATAATAATAATAATAATAATAATAATAATAATAGTATAGTAGTAGTAATAGTAGTAGTAATATTAGCAGTAGTAATAGTAGTAGTAATATAACTAATAATAATAATAATAATAATAGTAGTAGTAGTAGTAGTAGTAAAAGTATAGTAGTAGTAGTAGTAGTAGTAGTAATAGTAATAGTAGTAGTAGTAATTAGTAATAATAATAATTAATAATAATAATAATAATAATAATAATAATAATAATAATAATAATAATAATAATAATAATAATAATAATAATAATAATAATAATAATAATAATAATAATAATAATAATAATAATAATAATAATAATAATGATAATAATAATAATATAATTTACGGGTATAGCAGCATTTCTGCTGAAAATATACATCCTACAAGATTATAACAATAAAATGCTATGACATGGAACATAAGAGAAGAAGAGAGAAGGAATTTGAATGTGTTTGAGATGAGGTGTCTGAGAAGTATGATGGGGGTTACTAAGCTAGATAGAGTGAGAAATGAGGAAGTGAGGAGGAGAACAGGGATGGAAAAGGAGCTGGGAGATAGGGTTGATGAAAGAATATTAGGATGGTTTGGACACATGGAAAGAATGAGTGAAGAAAGACTAGTAAAAGAGGTATGGAAGGCAGATGTGGAGGGAGTGAACATGAGGGGACGTCCTAGGATGAAGTGGATGGATGGGGTGAAGGGGGCTTTGGGGAAGAGGGGAATGTCTGTTGAGGAAGGACGGGAGAGGACAGAAGACAGGGGTGAGTGGAGAATGGTTGTATATGGATGATGTTGTGATTGCATGAGGTTGAATGGGCGGAGGGATGGGGGTGAGGTAGTATGTGTGAGCAAAATTTGACGCAGCCCGAAGGGATTTCTCCCAGTCCTCTCCTATGCAAGGAGGGGGGGGGGGTCCGCCGATTTAATGAAGCGGCCTTGCTGTGGATGTGTTGTGTCTTGCGACACTGCTTCTGACCCAGGGCAGTGGATAAGGTGCAGGGATGACCCGTCATCCAGGAGGTGCTCAGATAAGAGGAAGGGTGGGAGGGGTGTGGAGTGTATTCAGGGATGGAATGGGTGGAAATGATTTTATGCCTTTCCCTTTTTGGCTACCTCCCTTGTAAGGGGAAAAAAGCCTTGGTATATGTATGTATGTACTATGACAGTGAGAAGACGTTGTTACAAGCATTAAAAAACTAGACAAATAAAACAGCAGGCTAAGTAATAAGCATGTAGTGCAACAATGTTAATTCTGCACTTTCTCCAGCTGACGCTGCTGCGTCATAGTGAGAGAGGATGCCCAAGAGGGGGATGCGTACATCAACTTGGGTAAAATGAAGGAAGTGTAGATGGTCTTGAGATCTTCAGCCTGTGCCCCTAATGAACTCAGTCGACGCAGCATATACAGCTTGTAGGAGGTTGCCCTGATGGTGTTGGCGGTGTTCTCCTTCCAGGTCAGCTTGCTGTCGATGGTAATCCCCAGCAGCTTAGTAGACTGGACCACTTATATGGGGAGGCCATCAATTGTCAGCAGGGGAGGGGGGATAACGTCGTTGGAGGTGTGGAAATGCATTACCACAGTCTTCTTGTGGTTGATGGAGACTTTGTTGTGCAATGTCCATGTCTGTAGTTTGTACAGTGTGTCCTGCAGTGGGTCGTAGTTCAGGTCAGTGTTGGACACAAGGATCCCCACCGTGCAGTCATCAACATATTTCCACCTGTGCGGTGTATCTCCCAGGGCATCGTTGATGAGTATCAGGAAACACAGTGGCCCCATTCTTGGTCCCTGAGGTACCCCACATGAGAGATGCTGGACTGCAGAGACGTGTCCCTGATATCTGACAGCTTGACAGCGGTCTGTCAGGAAGTCAGACAGCCAAGCCACCAAGAACGTGGGGAGGCCTAGGTGGATGGCTTTGGTGATGATAGTGGTATGATCTACAAGATCGAAGGCTTTCTTGAAATCAATGAACACTACTGCAAATAAAGTCTTGTGCTGCTCGAGATTCTTGTAGATAAAGTCAAGGAAGTTGATAAGATAGTGGAGCATGAGAAGGAACTCTATTGCCAAACAAAGCCAACACGAGCGCAGAGAGAGATCACCCGATCGGACGAACCAATCAACACCAAGAACAGGTACACAATACAGCTAGTCCGGCCCTTAAATACCATGCATCTGACATTTTCAGCTCAATAGCAACTCTAACATAGAGGCAGCCACTATACTAAGCCACCGAAGAAGACGCAAGAGACTCGAAATCGCGATTTGGCAGCACAGATGACCTCCTACGGAGAATAATCTTAGATCTCAATTGAGACAATAAAATCACCTTAAGACACAAAGAGAATTTCTTAAAAGAATACAAAAAGCAGAATCATATTCAACTCTACTTGTTTTGGAGAAAATCTCCTGCCCATTTACACATATAATATATATATATATATATATATATATATATATATATATATATATATATATATATATATATATGTATATATATACAGTATATATATATATACATATATATATATATATATATATATGTGTGTGTGTGTGTGTGTGTGTGTGTGTGTGTGTGTGTGTGTGTGTGTGTGTGTGTGTGTGTGTGTGTGTGTGTGTGTGTGTGTGTGTGTGTGTGTGTGTGTGTGTGTGTGTGTGAGTGTGTGTGTGTGTGTGTGTGTGTGTGTGTGTGTGTGTGTGTGTGTGTGTGTGTGTATGTGTGTGTGTGTGTGTGTGCCTGTGTCTGTGTCTGTGTGTGTGCGTGTATGTGTGTGTGTTTGTATGTATGTGTGTATGTGTGTGTGTGTGTGTGTGTGTGTGTGTGTGTGTGTGTGTGTGTGTGTGTGTGTGTGTGTGTGTGTGTGTGTGTACGCGCGTGTGTGTGTGTATGTGTGTGTGTGTTTGTCTGTGTGTGTGCGTGTGTATAGGTGTATTGTGTGTATGTGTTTGTATGTACCTGCATGAGTATGCCTACGTGCGTGTGTGGGTGTGTTCGTATGCCTGTTTGTTAATTGGCAATTGTTTTTCCACGTGCGCTTTCGATTGTAGAGAATTGCCTATATGTAATATTGGCACAGTAGTGGAAGAGAAATTGAATTCGGTTCCTGATTCACGTTGAGAACCCGTTTCGAAGTACAAAAAACAATTTCAGGTTTGGGTTCGGTTCAGTGTCGCAATTAGAGTATTGGGACCTGGGTTTGGTACTAAGAGTACTAGTAGCTACTATTCAAAGTGCAATGTTCAGTGGTAGCATTGTGAGAAAGAGAGTCTGTGAACGAATGGTATATCATTCACGTTAATTGATTGGAAGGTCACTCAGTTAGTATCGAATGATTGGAAGGGTCTCAGATGCCATCATATGATAGGTTTCAGTAATCCGATTGTCTGAAACGACTGAAAATGAAACAAAGCTTTGGTATGTTATAGATTTGAACTCGCAACAAAATTTAGGCCATAGGAATAAATGCATAGTGCTACTTTAACAGCTATGATTCGTACTATACACAGTTAATCATATCATCGACTAGAAAACTATTGCTGATTAATGGGAACTATTTTTTATCGTTTCCCATTGAGAGGTTTACCCAATGGTAAATAAAAACGTATGTTTCCCCAATGGTAAATAAAAACGTATGTCTTTATTCGAAATATGCCTATGATTAATTCAAACCATCTGACTTGACAAAGTTGAGACTTTCCGGCGATGTCTATATCATTTAACTCGTTTAAAAGTGGAATATTATTTCTTTCCCATTTCCATTTAAATTCAGCTAAAGAAACCTCCTCCTCACTACCTAAAAGATCTTCGAGGTTCGTGAACAGAGATTATTGAGTCTATGTCGACAACGGCTTTGAAACATTTGAACTGGATAAGGAAAAAGTACACAATCGACGTGAAAGGATGAGGGAATTTACAACTGACGCTACGTCTCTCCTCTGGTACAAAATATTTGAACGTTTGAGGACGACATGACGTCATATCTGTACTGATGATATTTTCAGTAACACGAACAGAGTCTGTACACTTAGCGTTGTATAATAAATAAATAAAGAAAACTATTTATATATATTGTTATATTTTTAATTTATTTTTAATTTTTTTTTTTTTTTTTTTTTTTTTTTTTTTTTTTTTTTTTTTGCATCCGACCTAGATATGGATCAAAAGGTCTCCTGTCGGCATGCTTTGCCTTTGTAATCCTTTGTAAATAAATTGATAAATAATTAAATAAATAAATAAGTAAATAAATAAATAAATAGGTAGGTAGAAAATCAGATCAATCAATCAATCAATCAATAGGTTGATAAATAAATAATTAAATAGATAAATAATTTTTTTTAATAAATAAATAAATTAAATGAATACCGGAATGAATCCATATATAGATGAACGAACAAATAAATAAATAAATAGATAAATATGTCAATGAGTAGATAAACAAATAAATGAATAAATAGATAAATGAATAAATAAATTGATATGTATACATTCATAGACAAATGAATTAATAGAATATTAGATAAATTAACTGGTTAATAAGTAGAAAATTTGATAAATAGAAAATAGGTATATAAATACAAAATGAATAAATATATAAGTGAAAAGTGAATAAATGAATAAATAAATAATGAATAAATATTTATATAAATAAGGGCTCCAAAACCAAACGCTATAACAATTATGAACCTTGTTTCTTCTGAGCATGACACCATTTGTGTGATGATTCGGTTTCACGTCAAGACATTTTTGTATTCAGTGCTAAGACGATATCATACCAGATGTTAAGGCTCAATACTCAGAGTGGTCCAAGTATCTGCACCGTGACCAGGACTCAAAACTGTGCTCGAAAGTTTATACATATACTGTATAACATAAAGCATAATGATGATAGAAAATTTCTGGTATAACTTTACGTCTAAGAACGTGAATCGTATCAGGATTCATCCTCAATTTTTATTATCACCTACTATCAGATTCGTCTCAGAACAATGATTGACTGGCTAAGAAACTCAAAGGCATATTAATAAATCATCCTGGGTCTTGATTCAATTTTCTATGTCCGTAAATTTTGAGTGGAAAAATATGAAACTCATCTTTCATATTTCTTCAGTGAATCAGCCAAAGAAAATATCTCAAATATCAGTTATCTCAGATTTCTTGTGGCATTAAGAAAATATTTACTCCAAAATTTTACGGTAAATCTGATCATAAAGTTGATCTAATCGGGGTTCAATATATCGATAGGCGATCTGCGTACTTAGCGCCAGGAGATTTTATTCAACTGAGTGGGGACTCTGAGAATGAATGGGCTACGGCTATCTCCATTAACCTATTTATGTATTTACTGTTTTTTATAATTTTCATTCTAGCCACTACGTGACAATTTCATTTACTTAATGGGGAACGTGAGGCACGAATGGACTGATTAATTTCATTTATGTTTGTAATGAGCTTATCTTTAAACTTTTTTCGGACGGTAGTAGAGCTCCAGATACATCCTGCTCAACAAGAATCAAAGTAAACAAACTTTCCGAAACGGTATTAAGAGATATTCTCTTTCAACAAATATTCTGTTTTAGCTTGTTCACTTGGTCGACTTCCACAAAGCTTAATAAAATACTTTGATCTTAGGTAGGCTATGACAAAATTTGTAGTCTGCGCCATGAGAGGGCTTTAAAGCTTTATCAAACCGTCTGGTATCTGATGAAATGAAAGTTACAGAATCTATGATCATTTCAACCTAGTTTTAACTCTTTCGCTAATGTGACACTCCCTAAGGTGGGCAAAACTGTCTAGCATTAACATTAATTATTTTTTTTTTTTGTTGAATACGTCATCGTAGTGAAGGAATAATTGCAAAATCAATTAGTTTGTTTTGAAAAAGGGGGCTCACGTCCAATACATTATACTATAACATCTAGGATCTTAATATAACGACTCTTACTTTTCCTTCTATTCTGACAATCGCCATACTATTTTGTTAATCTTCATAGCTCAAAATTGGTAATGAAATGGTTAAATTAGCATTTGTGTTCTTCCATAAAGACAAAAAGTAACACTAAAACTTAGTTTCCAGGAGACAAGTGTTTATGGTCATAACTCAAATACTTTTCCTACTAGAAAACTAGCTTAAAAAGAGCGACACTGGGAACCAAATGAAAACAATCAAAGGATCGAACAGAAACAAAAATGAAATGAAAATTCGGAAACCGTTGATGGAAAACAGAACTTGAGAGCGCCTCATGGAACTAAGGTGACGAATGACTTCCTTATCCAGAGGAGTCGAGGATTTATTGTCTAAAGGAGAAAAGATCGAAAGAGACCTTCAAGATGAAAGACATCGAGGAAGGAGTAAAAACAAAAGAGGAAGTGGGGAAGGAGGGAAAGAGGGAAGGAGGGAAGGAGGAAAGATAATGTACAAGAAGAGGTGAGCAAGAAAGAGACACAAAAAGGAAGACGAGGCAAAGAATATATGAAGAAGATGAAGCAAAGAAAGACACAGGAGGCAAGGAAGAAACAAGATACTAATGAATAAGCAAAAAAAAAAAAAGAAAAAAAAACCGCTAAGGTGTAGGTTTAGAAAGAACATCGGAGAACAAGCAAAGATGATGCAAAGGAGACTGAGAAATATAAGGGACAGAGTGGAGGTAAAAGAAAGAAAAAGTAGAGGATAACGTAAAGAAGAAAGAGAAAGTGGGGCTGAAAAAAAATCAGGATAGGATAGCAAAAACAAAAAATGTTGGGATGGCTCAAGAAAAAGGCTGATAAAGAAAAGTAAGCTTACGAGAAAATGGTTTTGCGAAAACAGAGTAGAAAAGATGCAAGAAGGAAAGGTGAAGCAATAGATAAAAATAAATATATAAATAAATAAATAAATGAATAAATGAATAAATGAATAAATAAATAAATAAATAAATAGATAAATGAATAAATGAATAAATAAATAAATAAATAAATAAATAAATAAATGAATAAATGAATAAATGAATAAATGAATAAATGAATAAATGAATAAATGAATAAATGAATAAATGAATAAATGAATAAATAAATAAATAAATAAATAAATAAATAAATAAATAAATAAACAAATGAAAATAAATAAATAAATAAATAACAAATAAATAAATAAATAAATAAGTAAGTAAATAAATAGATAAATAAGTAAATAAACAAATGAAAAAATAATAAATAGATAAATAAATAGATAAATAAATAAATAAATAAATAAATAAATAAATAAATAAATAAATAAATAAATAAATAAATAAATAAATAAATAAATAAATAAATAAATAAATAAATAAATAAATAAATAAATAAATAAATAAATAAATAAATAAAGAAAGAAAGAAAGAAAGAAAGAAAGAAAGAAAGAAATAAAAGGAAATAAATAGGATGAAGTTATGGTAATGAAGACAAGAGAGTAGAAAAATGAAAATATTGGCAATGTTGAAAAAAAGTAATTTATAACAGAAAAGACATTGAACAAAGAAAAAATAAACATGGATGAGAATAGATTAGAGGAAACTATGAATCTAACTAAACTTCTACATTTGTTATGTCTATGGTCAGGCGAATTTCATTCACCTGAGGTACTCTCCCCTCTCAATTTTTGGCACAGTGTCATACTTACAGATTTTGTTTTCATTTACAACAAAATGTTTTATTCAGCTTTAGTGGAGTGTCAGTGGAATGCAAGGCTAAGAATCAAAGTAACGTTATTTGAAGTGTCTTACTTTGTCCAGCGTATGAAGGACTGTGTAATCTGACAAAGGAACTTCAATGAACCAATAAAGCTAAGAGAAAGTTGATCCACAAGAAATACAGGAAGAAATGAAACAAAATTCAACCTTGACTTAACTATATAAATCCAATAACAACTATGTATATTGTATTTTGTCACAAGCAATTCACCAGCGCTTCTGTCTTCATGGACGCTATTTCATTGTTGCTAAGAATTTATTTACGAAAATCGTGATATTCTTCTTTTTATATACAAAAAAAAAAAAAACGTAAAAAGAGGGGGGTTGAATATTTTATGCACATTCGATACGAATATAGTGAGCAATCATTTTGTCACTAGCAATTCACCACCGCTTCTGTCTTCATGGACGCTATTTCATTGTTGCTAAGAATTTATTTACGAAAATCGTGATATTCTTCTTTTTATATACAAACAAAAACAAAAAAACGTAAAAAGAAGGGTGTTGAATATTGTATGCACATTCGATATGAATAGAGTGTGCAATAATTTTGTCAATAGCAATCCACCAGCGCTTCTGTCTTCATGGACGCTATTTAATTGTTGCTAAGAATGTATTTACGAAAATCGTGATATTCTTCTTTTTATATACAAAAAAAAAACATAAAAAGAGAGTTGAATATTGTATGCACATTCGATACGAATATGGCGTGCAAACGTGGTCCAGACATAGCGAATATTCTAAACTTTGTGTATAAATTCAGTGGATTTATTTCAGAGAAAATGTTTTGTGCATCCTGCGTATGTAAATTGACTCCATACACGAACTCTGCATAATTTGGAAGTGCATAATGTGAGTTCCCGTTGTTCATATTAGCTCTGCATGCAGACATAATCCTCTACGTACCGGCTGCACTCTATACTTTATCATGCCTGTTTTCAAACTATTTCATCCTTCTCCGTGGTAGCCTCTTGGTAAGAAAGATCAACCTCGTTCTTGTCTTTGGATTTATTATTATTATTTTTTCTTATATTTTATCTGCCACCAGATGATTTCATTCATCTCCGTTACATTACCTCGCAAGTGGAGGGGACTAATATTTACTGTTTCAAGATAGATTATGATATGTATGTGTGTCGATGGATGTGTATGCATGTATATACATATCTATATGTGTATGTTAGTATTTATATACAAAATAAAGTGTGTATGTGTATGTGCATATATGTGCATGTACTTGGATGCATATATATATATATATATATATATATATATATATATATATATATATATATATATATATATATATATATGCGTGTGTGTGTGTGTGTGTGTGTGTGTGTGTGTGTGTGTGTGTGTGTGTGTGTGTGTGTGTGTGTGTGTGTGTGTGTGTGTGTGTGTGTGTGTGTGTGTGTGTGTGTGTGTGTGTGTGTGTGTGCGTGTGTGTGTGTGTGTGTGTGTGTGTGTGTGTGTGTGTGTGTGTGTGTGCGCGCGCGTGTGTGTGTGTGTGTGTATGTGTGTGTGTGTGTGTGTGTATGCATGTATGTATATGTATACATGTGTTTACGTGTGCATGTGTGTATTTATATGGATATATGTGTATGCGTGTGCAAGTGTGTATGTGTATACGTATTTGTGTTCACAAGTGTGTATACGTGTGTGCGCATATAGTTGTGTATGTGTGCAAGCTTCTTTGTGTGTGAAACGCAGACTATCTTTCAAGCATTTCCCCCTAGGTGAATATAGCTTGGCGCGTGAAAAGGAAACGAAGGAGGAGGAGGAGAGGGATAAGAAGAAGGAGAAAGTGTGAAAGACGTCGCCTTCCGCTTCGTGAGCCCGTTTGCGTGTTCAGGGTTCTGCCTTCCAACGCTCACCACAAACCAATCATAAAAGAGAAACATACAGATTTACGACAGCATAAAAGGCATTTTCATGTCAGATAATCCAAGACGTAACATGCGAAGTCTTACACGAAAACTCACTTATGTCTGAAGTAATGCACCCATGCATGAGTATTGTGATTTTACACGTTAATCGTTAGTCGCGTCAACCGAAGATACAGTGGTTAAACTTGTAAATAATATACAAATTAAGAGAAGATATGTAAAAGTATGAACTGAAATAGCACACATAAACAAAATTGCTAAGTAAACACTTGCCTGTATATTGTTCAACATATTTGTAGTGAATGCATTCGTAACACTAGATTCTAAATATTAAAGGCGATCAAACTTGACATTAAAATGAAGACAGACATGCTCATTGAGGACACTTGTTATCAAGTTAATCATAATCTCAGAGCATTGCATCATCATAAACGTTTGGGTTTGATTTGTTTAAAAATATTTTAGGACCATTGCAACATCCTATGTATGGTAGCAGATGTACGATGTTACTCAATTTGTTCTATTTAAGGGATATCCATGAACGGGTTTGCTAGTCAATACCAAAAAACTGAAAAAAGAAATAACCTTTTTTTTATATACAGAGTATCAGTTCCATGCAAAATTATATAACAACAAAAATGCGATTATTTCACGCACTTGAGGTAAACTGGAAGAAAAATTTGGGGCACAAAATCTCAAAGTGTAGATTTAAAAGAGCATAAGAACATAGTAATGAAGGATACTGCAGACCATTAGGCATGCATTATGCAGTTCCATGCCCATTATCACCTATCAAAGGATTACAAAGGCGGGGCATGCCGACAGGAGACATTTTGGTCCATATCTAGGTCGGATGCGAAAAAGTCATAATAATAATGAATAAATAAATTAATAAATAAAAACTATAATAATGTAAATAATAAATAAAACATATGAATAAATGCATAGGTATAGTTAAATAATGAAAAAACAGGTAAATAGTAAATAATAATAAATCTACATATAATTAATAATAAATGAGAATCAAGTAAATAATGATAAGTAAACAGACAAATGATAACAAAACAAATAAACAAATAATATGAAATAAATGATAATCATTACAGCATCTTCCTTAGGTGTTTATCTAAATGATTCTTAAAGCTTCAAACTGAACTACATTGCACTGCTTCTGCATGAAATTTATTCCATTCATTAAGTACACGGTTGGCGAAGTTGTTTCTACCCACTTCCAAAATAAATCTATTTCCGGACAGTTTGAGACCATTGTTTCTTGTCTGATTCTCATTCAGTGTGAAATCTTTGTCACTTTTGATGTTGCCAATTCCCTTTAGAATTTTAAAGACCTGTATCAAGTCACCTCTGAGTCTACGCTTTTTTTTTTTTTTTTTTTTTAGGGAAAACAGATTCATATGTTTTCGTCGATTTTCGTATGAATTATTTTTTATATTTGGAATCAGTTATGTGGCTCGTCGTTGTACTTTTTCTAATCTGTCAATGTTTTTAATGAGATTCGATGACCATACGGAAACGGCATACTCCAAATGTGGACGAACTAACGATTTATATAGCTTGTTAATGAGTGATGATCTTTTGAAGTCAAAAGATCGCGCAATCAGTCCTAGAATCTTATTTGCTTTCTCAGAGGCTGAAATACACTGCTTGGATGATTTGAGATCGTTACTGGTAATTACGCCGAGATCTTTTTCAATATCCACTTTTGTAAACGAATTTCCAAATAACTTGCAATCATACTTACTGTTATTTTTACCCATGTGCATTACCTTGCATTTACTTGTGTTAAATTTCCGTGGCTATTTTTTAGACCATTGCTGTAATTTATCCAAATCTTCTTGAATATCTAATTGTTTTAAGTGATCAGGTACCATTTCGCACAGTTTTGTATCATCAGCAAATTTGGAGATGAAAGATTTTAGTCCGTGGTCTATATCATTTATATACACTATGAATAAAAGTGGCCCAAGAATGGAACCCTGAGGATCTCCACTTGTAACATTTTTCTATCTAGAAGTTTTTCCATTTAAACCAACTCTGTTTTCGATCATTCAACCAGTTAATAGTCCAACTTAATAGGTTACCACTTATTCCGTGTGAACCTGATTTAGTAAGTAGTCTTTCTTGGGGACAGTATCAAAAGCTTTTGCAAAGTCTAGATATATCAAATCTATATTGTTTATGTTGTCATAATTCGAGATAACTGTGTTGTAGAATTCGAGTAAGTTAGTCACGCAAGAGCGTTTCCGTCTCAAACCATGCTGGCTATCATTTATCAAACGGTTACTTTCTAAATAATGTTCGATAGCATCTCTGATGGTAGTTTCCATTATTTTTCCTACGATTGAAGTTAAACTTATAGGACTATAGTTATTTAGTTTCTTTTTGTCACCTTTTTTGAATGTGGGAGTAACGTTAGCTAGCTTCCATTCTCTTGGGACATCTCCGGATATGATGGATTTCTTGAAAATAATTTCTAATTGAACAACAATCTCATTTTTCATTTCCTTTAAGATTTTTGGATGCCAATCGTCAGGTCCTGGTGATTTATTAACTTTGAGTGTCTCTATATATCTTTTCTTTTTTTCTTTTGTTATATTTACCGTAGTGAGTAAGTTTACCCCAGACTTTTCACAGGTTTCAGTTTGGAGTTCACTTTGAGGAGTTTCGTTTACGAATACCGAGCTAAAATAATTGTTTAAGATATTACACATTCCTTTATTTGAATATTCAAGTTGACTGTCAGCAGATAATAGTTGGCCTCTGTGATTCCTAACAACCTATTTATCTCTAATGTAACTGTTGAATTCTTTGGGATTCTCTCTGGATTTGTCAGCGATATTCATTTCGTATTGTCGTTTTTTTAATTGTCTTTTTTAAATATCTCTGTATTAATTCATAACTTTGATAGTCATTGGACGAAACCCGAGCTCTTATATTTCTTATAAGCATGTCTCTTTTTTGCAATACTTTTTTTAATTTCTTTGTCGAGCCATTTTGGCGAGCCTGATTTAGGGGACGTCTGTCCCTAAAAGGAATGTAAGTATAAATCATCTTAGTAAGCGTATTTTGAAATATTTCCCACATATGATCTACAGGTCTTTCGCTTCATTTTGCCTTACAATCTGTAAGCTGAAGCTCCTGACGTAGTCCTATGAACTGAACTTTACTGAAATTGGGTATTTTAGAAACACAAGTATATATTCTAAAATGTTTAGTAGTTTGAATCTAACTAAACTGTGATCGCTATTTGCAACAGTTTCACCGACCTCTACATCAGTTATCATGCTTTCGTGGCTAGTGATCAATAAATCGTGTAAGTTTTCATATCCTGTGGGCTCTTTTACAAGCTGAACTAAGTAATTGTCGCAAAGAAAATCAATCAATCAATCTACCTATATGGCCATGGTCAAGGGTCATCCAATCAATGTCAGTAAAATTGAAATCACCCATTATCAATAAATACCGGTTGCAGAAACTAGACAGTTCGTGAAATAACAGTTTGTCGTCTGCTAATGATAATGTCTTTGGCCTATATATTACACCTACATTAATTTTTTGTCCATTTGTTTGGGTTAACTCTACCCACAAACTATCATATGCATCCTGTTTCACTTTCTCTAAGACACAAACATGGACATTGTTTTTAACGTACCCATAAAGTTATCCAATTATTAGACAGGTAGATGGGAACATTAATCGCAGAAGTAACAATTGAGACACCAATCGAAGCTTTACATAAGAACATAAGAACATATGAATAAAGGAGACTGCAAGATACCATAAGGCCTACACTAGGCAGCTCCGCATCCATCACCACCCGTCGTCCCCATCCATAAAGTTGTCTAATCGTATTTTAAAACAACTGATAGTTTCAGCGCTCACTACATGGTTACTAAGTTTATTCCATTCATCGACCACCATATTAGTAAACCAATTCTTGCCTATTTCCTTTTTAAATCTAAATTTGTCCGTTTAGGGACGGGAAATTTCTTACAGCTTGGGAGACGCTCTCCATTTTCATGTTATTTCACGTAATTCTTTCCTGCAGCGGTCACCTCGTGATTTCAATAAGATAAATTAAACCAGACCCAAAAACAAAAGCATTGCCCATTTATCTATCGTATCTACTCCGAGAACGAATCTAAAACTTATGTGGAATAAATTCACTCTATATTAACATCTGAATCTCTTCTACCAGACTTTGAGTAGAGAAATACTCCATAACTCATCTCCAGTAATTCAGATTATCATACACTTATTTGTGGCCACTAAAACTTCTAGTCACTTTTGCCGAGATTTTCCTCTTGCATGAAGACCTCTTGAAACCTCAATGTTAATGGTGCTCATATTTTCAATTCATAAAATTTATGTGTGTGTGCGAGTGTAAGCATGTGTAAGTGTGTGTGTATGTGTGTGTGTATATGTGCGTGTTTATAAGTGTGTGTGTGTGTGTGTGTGTGTGTGTGTGTGTGTGTGTGTGTGTGTGTGTGTGTGTGTGTGTGTGTGTGTGTGTGTGTGTGTGTGTGTGTGTGTGTGTGTGTGTGTGTGTGTGTGTGTGTGTGTGTGTGTGTGTGTGTGTGTGTGTGTGTGTGTGTGTGTGTGTGTGTGTGTGTGTGTGTGTGTGTGTGTGTGTGTGTGTGTGTGTGTGAATGTGTGTGCGTGCGTGTGAATGAATGTTTATGTGTGTACGTTGCGTGTGTATGTATTTTATGTGTATGCTTGATTCCATATATGCGTGATTCCATGTATGCGTGTACTCTACCTGAATTTTTGTGTGCTTGTGAATCTGTGTATATTTATTTTCTGGTGCTTGTGTATGTGCGTGAAGTTACATGCGTGTTACCAGGAGCAAAAGACAAAGTTGGAATCAATACTGTGAGACTGCTGTCAACAACACCAACCTTTGTGCTCGAACGGATGTAATTGTAACATGATATTAATGTATAGATATATCCCACTCTTCAGACAGGGAGTTAGAGAGAATTAACACGATCACAAGCCAACATAAACATAAACATATGCAAGGTGCATCAAAGATGTAGAAAACGTTAGTGCATGGACAATACACATGCGGACGCTTACTCACATTCACATACCCATACGCACGCTGACAGGCAAACACACGCACGCACGCACACACACACACACACACACACACACACACACACACACACACACACACACACACACACACACACACACACACACACACACACACACACACACACACACACACACACACACACACACACACACACACACACACACACACACACACACACACACACACACACACACACACACACTTCCGAGCTTCCTAGTTGTCAACACCTTTAAACTAGAGCTTTGAAGACTGCCGAATAAGACGAAAATTCTCAATAGTACAAGGTGAAAAAATTGCATTGAATGGAAGGAGGAGCACTTGTGGTTACCCAAAATAATTTATCTGCAGTGTTAAATCGATCTAATGAGAGAAAATGTAAGAGAATAGAAACGATGGTTTTGAGCCGAATGTCAACTCAAACGCAGAGCCCTCTGGAGGCGCTATGCTGAAATTAAATGTAAACAGAGGCTTTGAAACGCCAAGGATGTTCCGATTGTATAACGAAAACACTTCTTCTGGTTTTGGTAAGTACGAAAGAAGAAATTTGAATCGAATCTTAGACATGGAAAGGGAGATGAGTATTAATGGTAAATTGTGGGAGAAAGAATTCACAGAACTAAGAAAGGAGATTGTAAATCTAACTAAAGACATTTTTCAAGCTAACAATGAGATATGTGAACTAAAGAAAATAAACTTCGAGCTAGATAATGAGCTAAAGAGATTAAAAGAAGATCCAATGGAGGTTAATAGTAAAAAAAATGAAGATCAATGATACTACCAATAGTGAGAACTTAAAAAAGAGGTAAATAAGAAAACACAGGCAATGTCTGAAAGAACTGAAGAAAAATTAGGTGAGGAAAAGTTGCAGAAGATTAAAAAATGGAATGAAAACAGAGAAACCGAAGAAATTGCCCTTTAAAGAAATATTACAAGAACAGATGCAAGAAAACACAAAGAACACAATTATTCAAGTAATCAAAGAAATTCTTTTAAATGCAAATTGGGAAAAATTCTACACTTAAGAGACAAAAGTAGAAGAGAAATGGACGATTTTGATGGAATACTATAGTGAAGGAGTGAATAAATACGTACCAAGACAGAAACAACAGGTTTACATTAAATACTGGTTCAACAGAAGATGCAGTGAGGCGAAAGATAGTAAAGATAAAGATGGAAAAGATGGAAAATGGAAAATATATATCAACCATAGAAATGAATATGTAAAAGTGTGCAGGGAGGGAAGAAAAAAACTACGAAAAAGACATAATAGAAAAACGTGAAGATCAACCCAAACTATTCCATAGATATGTGAATGGTAAACTTAAAAATAAACAGGTAGACTTCAACATTAAAAAATGTAGAATAATGGAGTTTGAAAAAGTAAAGAAAAAAGATAATTAGGACAATATACAATTAGAACAAAGGGAATGAAGAAAAGGGGATCTCAAAAAGACATGGGAGTAATTATTTCAAATGACTTATCCCCTAATAAACAAATAAACAAAATTGTCGGAGAAACCTACAACTTTCTAAGATCAATAAAAGTGGCTTTAAGGACGTGGAATGTTACATGAGCTTTTTTGAAGACGATGCTAAATTGTTGAGGAAAGTGAAAACCAAAACGGATTGTAAATCCCTACAGAGATACCTAAACAAGGTTTGGAAATTGAGTCAGAAGTAGGAAGTAGACACCAATATTAAGAAATGTAGCATAATGGAGTTTGGAAAAAAAAAGAATATCAGGACAATATACAATTGGAACAAAGAAAGAAAAGAAAGTGGGATCTCAAAAAGATCTGGGAGTAATTATCTCAAATGACTTGTCCCCTGATAAACAAATAAACAAAATTGTTGGAGAATCCTACAACTTGCTAAGATCAATAAAAGTGGCTTTTACATATTTAGACGAAGAAATGATAGAAAAAAAAATACTAGTCTTACTAATAAGGCCTAGATCACGAAAATGGCGCCAGCTCTTTCAATCTTTTCATATGAGGAGAGACTGGCGAAATTAGAATTACCGACCTTGGTACAAAGAAGAGAGAGAGTCGACCTGCTGACCATGTTCAGAATCATGAAAGGCACGGAAGTCTTTGATAGAGAGAATTTACTAAATTGGGACAAGAGAAACACAAGAGAACTTGGAAAGAAACTCAAAAAGAATAGTTATAGAAGAGACCTAAAAAAAAAGTTTTAAACACAGTGGTGGACATCTGGAACAAACTGGACAAAACAATAGTGTGAGCAAAAACAATACACGGATTTAAGAGTAAACTAAACACTGCGAGATATAAAGACGGGACCTCACGAGCATACCTCTCCTTCCCGAAAGATACATCTAGGTAAATACACATACGCACGAGTCCGACACATAATCCAAGACCATGGTGAATTACACACGCGCGCTCACAAATGCACACAAACGCGCGCGCACACACACACACTCACACACACACACACACACACACACACACACACACACACACACACACACACACACACACACACACACACACACACACACACACACACACACACACACACACACACACACACACACACACACACACACACACACACACACACACACACACACACACACACACACACGTCGGACTAACAGCGAAGATTGAAACTCCGGAAAGAAACACAATTTTCGTGGAGTACAGCGACGAGGGAATACCTGTGTTGTATTTGTAGGGAAGAGGAAATATCGTGGTGTAGTGGGAAGGTGAAGAAAAAGGAGAAGGGGAGACATTATCAAAGAAAATGGAAGGGAATGAGGAAGGGGACGAACGGGCCCCGGACGTCAGAAGAGTTGTCAACAAAAGGGGAGCAGAGGTATCAAAAGCAGATATATAGATAATAGCAGCTCATTTGAAAGAGAAGATAACTACTTTTATGGATTTAATGAGGGAGGAGATGACAACCTCCCCCAACTAGTAACTCTAGAGGAGAAACAAAGCAAAAGAGGTTAGTTTTAACCAATTAACACTAGTTACACAAAGAGTTGATATGCTGGAAGAACTAAAGAAGGAAAATCAAAACCTAACTAAAGAAATAGAAGAATTAAAAAGACAATTAAGAGAATTAAAGGATGAGCATGAGGAATTGAAGAAAAATTATAAAGAGAATAAAGAGTTCATACCAAAAGAGGTAAGTGGTTGAAAAAAGTACAAGAGAACAACAAAATTGAATTTAGAGATATAGTGAAAACAAATGGAAGAACAAACTAAGGATACAGTCATTAAAGTGATGAGGGAGAAGGAGAATATAGTAAGAGACTTAGTCGATAAAAAGAAAATTATCATTATATTAGCGATGGAAGAAAAGCATAATCCAAATAGTACTACAAGAGTAAAGGAGGAGGAGGAAAAAGTAAATAACATAATAGAAGTAGTTCAATAAGATGAACAAGAAATAGGGAAAGAAATTGAAGTAATATATAGAATAGGGAAATACAATACAGATGAGACCAGACCAATTAAGATTAAATTCAGGTCACAAACGACAGCAGAGAATATCTTAACAAAAACAGGGAAACTAGCAGACAGTGATCAATATAAACAGGTATGGATAAAACGAGATGAATAAAGAGGAAAGAGGGGATGAGAAAGCAAAAAGACTAGAGGCTAAGGAAAAACGAGAAAAGAACAGTCAGACAAAGAGAAATTCTTTTGGAGAGTAGTGAATATGAAAGGGAGGAAATTGTTCATAACAGAGAAAAACGGAAGTGAAACAGAAAATATGATGGAAAAGAAAATTAAAAGTGTCTTACACAAATATAGATCGGCTGATAATAGGCTTGAATGAAATGAATGGTTACCTGAAGGAAAAAGAACCGGGCATAATGGGAATTGTAGAGATAAAATGGAAAGGTCCACTACCACCCAACAATGTAAGACATGGTGCATATAATTATTGGATTAGAAACAGAGGTAAAACAAGGGGGTGGAATTATGTTCCTGACTAAGAAGGATATGAATGTGAGGAATGTCACATATGGGAAGAATAGAGTAGAGATGATTATGATGGAAGCGGAGGACAGGGATAGGAAGAGCAGGAAGTTTGTAGTAAATTATGTGCCTCCTAAAACGACTTCATGGGAAGAGAGAGAACACAAAAATATGTTAGAAGACAGAAGGATAACACTAAATAAGATAATGGAAGATAGAGGAAGACTAGTTATAATGGGAGACTTTAATTGTAAAAAAAAATGTGCTAGGAAGAGATTACAGTGAAGGGTGGAGACGACCTATGGGGAAATTTACTACTTGATATGATTAGAGAACATACAATAACACAATAGATACAAGAGAATACTAGGTATAGAAATGAGGAAGAACCATCGAGACTGGACCTAGTAATTACATCAGAACCTGAAATAGTGGATAAGATTGAATACTAGACACCAATAAGTAAAAGTGACCAGATATTGGTTGAACTGGAACTAAATGAGGAAAAATACATGAAAGGGAAGATTGATGTATGGATAAAAAAAGCAGACTGGGAAAGGGCACACAAGGAAATGGAATATTTTGACAACAATTTATAAAGGAGTGGAAAAGTATAACCCAAGATATGTAAAGTACTAGTACAACAAAAGATGTAGGGAGTTAAAAGATAAAAGGGATAAAGATTGGATAAAATGAAAAAAACAACAACTCAGAAATAGAAAACATATACTAGTTATAGAAATGAATATGTACAAGTGTATAGAGAAGAAAAGAGAAAATACGAAAAAGATGTCATAGAAAATTGTAAATATCAACCAAAACTATTCTATAGATTTGTAAACAACAAACTGAAAAACAAACAAGAATTAGAGACACTACGACAAGGAGTTGAATACACAGAGGAAATAGAAATGGCAGAAATTATGAACAAGCATTTTAAATCTGTGTTTACGAGGGAGAACATACAACATAGAGATGTCGAGTGAGAGGAGGAAGTCCCCCGTATGAAAGAGATAGAAGTAACAAGGAAATTAATAATGAATCACTTGAGTAATCTCGATGTCAGAAAATTGCATGGACCAGATGAAATGGCAAACTAGGTTTTGAGAGAATGTAGGAACGAGCCAATAGACAAAATACATAGCCTAATAAGCAGTTCATTGAAGGAAGGAATTTTTTTTTGGAAAAGAGCAAATATAGTACCAATATATAAAAGAGGGAACAAGGAATACCCTACTAACTATAGACCGGTCTCTCTTACAAGTATGATAGCGAAAATTTGTGAAAGAATTTTCAAAATTAGATGGGTAAGACATTTGAAAAAAAAAGTACTAAATCCAAGGCAATTTGGATTTAGACAAAGACGATCATGCGTCACAAACTTAATGTGTTTTTATTCAAGGTTAAGAGATGTAATACAAGAAAGAGATGGATGGGCTGATTGTGCATTTCTCAACCTGAAACAGGGAACGACTAAGGAACTCTTGTCCAATGAAAATTTAGAGGTGTTGAAAAAAATGGATCTCGCTCGGCTGAGGGCTTTGACTAAGAACCAATCTGGGGAAGCTAACTTACTAAGTTGAGATTTAATTATATCTAATCATCCTTCAAGAAACTGGGGTGCTGCAAATCCTCAGAGCTCGAAGAAATGAACCTGAGGCGACGCTACGTTTTACTTTGTCTGGGTGACTGCTGAAGAAATGGAGATAACTACCAGAATGGGTCTCTTTTCTATAGATAGTAAAAGCAAGCTTATCCCCGTCACGAACAATAAGAACATCTAAAAAGGGTTGCTTACCTTGTTCTTCCAATTCAACTTTAAACTATTGGAGGCTAAAGAATTTAACCCTTCTTAGGTAAAGTGGGGTCAGACAGACCCCATGCTTTTTTTTTTTTTTTTTTTTTTTTACTTTTGATATACTAATATATTATATATAGATATGTTCTCCCATATACCTTCTTGGCGAGTGGAGTAGTTTAATGGGGTGATAGGGTAATTCCTGAATCTTGCTCTATATAAGCTTTATAGAGCTTTTGGGCCCGTCCGACCCCACTTTACCTGAGGTGTGACTAGCTTGGGGTTTGTCAGACCCCACTTTACCTGAGGTGTGAGTAGCGTGGGGTTTGTCAGATCCCACTTTACCTGAGGTTTGTTCATGTCATATAAATGTTTTATCATTTATACTTATGGGTAAATAGTAATTTCTTCTTTTCTATCTGTCATATAAATGTTTTATCATTTATACGTATGGGTAAATAATAATTTCTTCTTTTCTATCAACAGAGAAACATACATCCGAGTTTGATTTAATTTATTTAATTTTTTTATTTTATTTATTCCATTTTCCCTCTTTTGATCACATTACTTTTCATCACAATGTTTAATTTCTGTTCTGATAATGTGAGTTTCTTTTCATATCATGGTCACACTATACTCATATTATCATAAAACATGACATTCCGCCACATTTTATTTGATTAATTTATCTTTTGTTCAAATTCAATTTGTATCACATATTTTGTATCACATATAAATGCTTAATATTTTCTGTTCTGTTAATAATATGTTTCTTCTCACACACTATTCTCATATCATCATAAAATGTGACATCTCGCCACATTTTAGGACACCTCAGCCACTCTATTCCCACACATACATCCGAGTTTGATTTAATTTATTTAATTTATTTATTTAATTTATTAAATTTTCCTTCTTTTGATCACATTAATTTTTATCACAATGTTTAATTTCTGTTCTGGTAATGTGAGTATCTTTTCATATCATGGTCACACTATACTCATATTATCATAAAACATGACACTCCGCCACATTTTATTTGATTAATTTATCCTTCCCCTCTTTTGTTCAAATTTACTTTGTATCACATATTTTGTATCACATATAAATGCTTGATATTTTCTGTTTTGTTAATATGTTTCTTCTCACAAAAAGATCACACTATTCTCATATTATCATAAAATGTGACATCTCGCCACATTTTAGGACACCTCAGCCAATCTATTCCCACACATACAACTGTAATTTATTCCATCCTTCCCCTCTTTTGTTCAAATTTAATTTGTATCACATATTTTGTATCACATATAAATGTTTAATATTTTCTGTTCTGTTAATAATATGTTTCCTCTCACACACTATTCTCATATCATCATAAAATGTGACATCTGCAATGATTGCAATTAGATTCTTCAGTATCACAAATCCCACTTTCAGTATATCCAATAAAATATGTTTTTCATTATCACTAGCATTATGTATGAATTGCTAGACTCATATCCTCTCGAGAAAACTCAAAACCCTCCGAGACCACAAGCTTCCGTCAACGAAGGATGGGGTTTTGCTGAGTCAGGATAGGAATGATTAGAGCCATAAAAACTTATAAATAATAAACTTAGATACCATTAAAAACTTATAAATTGTTTGCTGGACCTAGTATTAACCTTCCTTGAAAATGTCATTAAAACCCGTCCATAATTTTTGCGTAAAGTTGGTCAAAGTCAAAATGACCTCCGATTTTTTCAGATTTTATGGTTTATGAAACACATTCATTATTCATTTGTTGTAGCTCTGCTTTTCCTTAAAGATAGTTGGGACATTGGTCTCTACAAAATGATGATGACCAACCGCTTCATGTTTCATGTTTTCAGTCAAGTACCCTCTAAAGTCAGCA
>NC_134817.1:43076293-43078793 GCF_046742065.1 Oratosquilla oratoria
ATCGACAGAATCATAATCAGAAGAGTTAGGATGCAGTGTCTGTCATAGAGGAACAAAGTTAAGATATTTGATATTACCATTAATGTACTGAAATTAAGTATGTTTGTAAAACGAGGAGCTGCTACGTAAGATTACCATAATACGCACCATTAGGGTTCCATCGAGTAATTATTTTCAATTATACGGCAGACAGCTGAGCTCGAGCTTAGTGATTAATTTAGATCGATACATTACGTTAGCTACAATAGAATTCATACATGTGTCGAATTTCCACCCTGTGTGTCGTAGAGAGTTAATCAAGATGAACTGTTTCTGACTAATTTCAATATTGAGACTCATATGTTGGAATACATTACGATATTTTTCGCATGATTAAAATGAATTGGGTATCTTAAAATATAACTTACATTAAATTAGATAAAATCCTACCTACGGTCATGTGTTGCAAAATATTTTTTCAACATTCAGTCCAGATGTATATGACATTAAAACAACAACAAAAGTATCAACAAAGGGTAACTTTTCCTTATGTTATAAGATATTAAGATCTAGATTATCCGACTTCAGTGACGTGTCATAAAATCTGAACACATATACTTCATAGTATATAATACACGATTAATGGGATCTTTTAATGCTCATTTTGTTTAATTTTGCTCCAACGAAACCATTTAATAGAGCTGTGGTAACAATACACTGTGGCAATTAAAGAATTAAATCAGACAGAGATCAATCTAAGCTACTTAGCGTTGCCCTTTGCACCATAAATGATAAATGCACCAAGAATCTTCTTAACTAAATATTAAACGAAACTTACAGACGAGCAATACAATTCTCTGCCTTGTTTCTGGTTATTAGTAACCACAGTACTTTTAAGTGATTCTTTAGAATATCGTTGTTTTGTTAGATGCACATGATTATGATTCATTAGGTATACCTAAATCTTTAGTGGAGATACTTCCTTATATTCTTTCTTTTTGAGTTATATTTAGGAGTACATACTATTTTATTACATCTTAGTGATTGCATATGGCTTTATACATTCGGGCGTGTGCGAGTATGTTTGTGTTCATAGATGTGTTTGTGTGTTTCTGTGTGTGTTTGTCCGTGTACGTGTATGTGTATGCGCATGCGTATGTGTGTTCATGTGTGTGTGTGTGTGTGTGTGTGTGTGTGTGTGTGTGTGTGTGTGTGTGTGTGTGTGTGTGTGTGTGTGTGTGTGTGTGTGTGTGTGTGTGTGTGTGTGTGTGTGTGTGTGTGTGTGTGTGTGTGTGTGTGTGTGTGTGTGTGTGTGTGAGAGAGAGAGCGTGGGTGTGGGTAGGTGGGTGGGTGTATGCATTATATATGTATGTATATATATATATGTGTAGTGTTCTGTAGCCAACACGTGTAGTTACCCCTTTAGGACTCGTGACCGCCAAGCACAGGATAAACTATGGTCACCCCTTACAACATGCGTTCGACTAATTTTAATTAATATAAATAACAATGTTCATTGTAGCAACTTCATTTGTTTTGTAAATAAAATAAAACATATCCCTCTGCATCCTGTAAAGAGGATATTTATGTATTATAAAAATATTTTGAATGATTGCATACTCAACACAAGGAATCCAGAATTTCGTTTTTTGGTACATACTGTCATCGACATTTTCAATAAACAGAAACCAGTCATGGGATTGACTTTAAATATCCTAGCTGCTTCCAACAAGGACAATTGTTGTGACAACTACAATTGGTGACAACTGGAGTGACCGCCAGCCCTGGACTCCCGCCGCCCCTGCCAGCCAGCCCTGGACTCTCGCTGCCCCCGCCCTGCAGCCCCGGATCCTCGCCGCCACAGCCTGCTCGTCCAGCCCGACCCCGCCCGCCCGGCCTGCCCAGCCCTACCACCCCGGCCTGCCCGTCCAGCCCGGCCCCGCCGACCCGGTCAGCCCCGGCCTGCACGCCGCACCAGCGTGCCCAACCCCACCCCGCCATCCCGGTTTGGCTGCCCAGCCTAGCCCCACCACTCCGGCCAGCCCGCCGCACCAGCGTGCCCAGTCCCGCCCCGGCGAGCCCAGCCCCGCCGTCCCGGGTTGCCCAGCCCGTTGAACCAGTCTGCCCAGCCCCGCCAACCCGGACTGCTCTGGCCAACCCAGCTGCCCATGAACATCGCTGCATACTAATCACGTAAGCATGACGGACGATCAACAACAGGAAGTAAGTGCATTCCGCGCACCCCCTTTTTTCCAACCGCGACCCAACAATATGGTTCACAATCCTCGAGGGTAACTTTAAGGCAAACCGCATTACCACCAGCCTTACGAAGTTTTCACATGCCCTTTGGCCTCTTACCATCTGACGTACTCCTCCAGGTTTCAGACACCATCTCCAAGGCACCTACATCCGGTACCCAATACGAGGATCTGAAGAAAGCCGTTCTGGACCGCCTTGAGTCTTCCGAAGCTACACGCCTGCAGGAGCTCCTCTCGAAAGAAGAACTTGGAAATGAGAAACC
>NC_134817.1:43086293-43111293 GCF_046742065.1 Oratosquilla oratoria
CACACATGCACTCAAATATACAAGAAGAGGATAGTGTAGTGTTCACTTGCATCTCATTCTTTATTTTCACCTAATATATGAAAGGGTAATTATAACGGATGAGAGATATTTGACAGCTAAAGCACTTAAATACTAGATGGATACTATGTTCAACTCCGTGTCATCCCTCCATTGAAATTGTTTTTTTTTTCTTGATCTGTAGCTGTCAGTGCTTCTATCCTTATGGATAATCTACCACCTCTGTCATGTGGTCTTCAGCAGCGAAAGGGTTAAGAGTTAGCCATGGCAGGATTCACTGTAAAACAAGATCCATGCAAAGGAAAGCACAACACTACATCACAGTTCGTCTAACAAATGTAGCACTAATAAACGCTAAATTTTCCCAACTTCGCATAAAGATTCTTTAGGAACAGAGAACATATATCTACCTTCGTCAGAGAAGAAGTCGTGTTCACAATAAACAGGAAAATATATAATATACAATATATAACAGCGTTCATAATTTACTGGTAAGAGGATTTGATATAAATAAGAAATAAAACTGTTTAATCTATACGCAAGGAAAAGTTAGAGTAACAGCTAGTCACAAAAATTTACTGCAATATATACTAAATATCAATGCGATAGATTCAGAGAAATAAATTGATTAATGAATAAACAAGTTATAAATGTACTTGTCAAAAATTAAAATGTTACAAATAAATTTGATTGATGAAGTGTGTCATATATGGTGTATGTACAATATATATATATATATATATATATATATATATATATACATATATATATATATATATATATATATATATATATTTGACAAGAGAAAAGACAAATGTATGGATAGATTGGTGTAGGTAAAGTCCAGGAAGGAGCAGAAGTACTTTATCTCTAATGTTTCGACAGTTTTCTTCAGAGAGATAATTGTATATGCAAATTGAGATACATTGCTTATATACTAAGCGGATCATCTTACAGGTTGCCTTGGAATAGAGCTCGCTGTATGTGCTCCCTTGATGGTCAACCCTTCTGTTACATGTGCCAAGTTTACAAACCCTTCTCTATGATTGGTTGAACTAAATGTGTTGATATATGGAGCTTCTATATTATTTCTTGTCGTTTTTTTCATACCGGTGTGTAAGACTTTGGTGCTGTTCCAATTAGGTATATGGCCGTGCTATGTAGCGTGTATTACTAACAAGTTAGATGTTCTGCGGTGTCGCATGTTGTTCCTGTGTTCGTATAATCTTTTTATAATTCCTCGTGAAGTTTCTACGAAATAAGCTGCATCGCATCCGCCACATGGAATCTTGTAAACCACGCCGTTTTCATTTTTCTCGTCCGTGTGCTGGTTGTTGAACAAAATATCCCTTGTCTTCTGTCCTGAGGAGTGTACGATATCTATCCCTATTCTTGAGAGGAACCTGGAAATTAATTTACCTCTTGTAGAGTAAGGAACAACTAAAAAAAAAAAAATCTTTTCTCTGTTCTTTTGTGACTGTTTTTTCTACTCTAGATATCGTACACTCCTCAGGACAGAAGACAAGGGATATTTTGTCTAATAACCAGCACACGGGAGAGAAAAATGAAAAAAGCGTGGTTTAGTAAGGAACCACTAAAATATCTTTTTCTTTTCTCTGTTCTTCTGTGACTGTTTTTTCTATTCTCCATATCGTACACTCCTCAAGACAGAAGACAAGGGATATTTTGTCCTATAACCAGCACATGGGAGAGAAAATGAAAACAGCGTGGTTTACAAGATTCCATGTGGCGGATACGATGCAGTTTATTTCGGAGAAACTTCACGAGGAATTACAAAAAAAAAAAAATTATACGAACATAAGAACGACATGCGACACCACAGAACATCTAATTCGTTAATAATACATGCTACACAACACGGCCATATACCTAATTGGAACAACCAAAATATTACACACCGATATGAAAAACAATGAGAAGAATAACTATCGAAGCTCCATATATCAACACATTTAGTTCAACCAATCATAGAGAAGGGTTTGTAAACTTGGCACATGTAACAGCAAGATTGATCATCAAGGGAGCACATACAGCGAACTCTATCCCAAGGCAACCTGTAAGATGATTCGCTTAGTATATAAGCTATGTATCTCTATCTCAATTTGCATGTACCATTATCTCTCTGAAGATGTCTCTGTCGAAACGTTAGAGAATAAAGTACTTCTACTCCTTCCTGGACTTTACCTACACCACTCTATTCATACATACATACATACATACATACATACATACATACATACATACATACATACATACATACATACATACATACATACATACATACATACATACATACATACATACATACATACATACATACATACATTCATACATACATACATACATACATGCATACATACATACATACATACATACATACATATATATATATACATACATACATACATACACACATACATACATACATACATACATACATACATACATACATACATACATACATGCATACATATATAAATACATATATATATGTATATATATATATATATATATATATATATATTGTCACGTATCACGAATGTTCACGTGTTTTCTTTCTTTGTAATGATGGTCACAAATAGTCAGCCAGCATGCAGTTCTCAACCCCCCCCCCTTCTATCGCCCAGCTGTGGACCAAGTATGTCGACAATGGCCAAAGCAGCGGCGTCTGTTTTTTAATCCCTTGCCTTCAGGTCAAGAGTCGTGAACGTTGAGCATCGCGGCACTTCTTGCTAAATTGATTTTGATTATATTTCTTTTAGTTGGTATAGTTAGGTTTATTTCCATGGAATGTAGCCAGCATTCCATCAACTTTGTGTATCTCTGTACCATATGATGGTACGCAAGTCGTACCCACAATCTTGGTATCTTTGTTTGTAATATAATTTTTGTCTTTGTATGGCAACAATTATCAATCATCGGCCGACTGGTTGGACATGTGTGCGCGCATGTCATGTTTCATTTTTTTTTTTTTTTTTGTAAATCCCTTTTTACTGAATTTTTGTGTTAGTATTAAGATTTTTATTATTATAACATTCGTGTGTGTTTTAGAGTTGTAGTGGGTTAGGCTTATATGCTATTTCCAAGTAGGATAGGAAAAACTCCCTATTTGTCTCTTCGACCTCTTGACATTCGGTGACCCCCTCAGGTCAATTGTCGACCCTTTAAATTACGAAAGGTCAACCTTTCTCAGTGCTCTTTCTTCTTCATTCGACGAATCGAGACCGACTGTTTCTGTCTCCTTGAGGGAGACGCCCCCCTCCCCCCCTCACGTAAGGTATGTAAGGCACCTCGGTTTTAACACGTGTTTTTTTTTTTAAGTATATCCTAAGTTCGGGTGTGAGGTTTAGGATCCCCTTTTGAGATTAAAATTTGAATCTGGTGTGTTGAATCAGGCTTTTTGCCAGATTTCTTTTCCTAGTCCCGTGAATTTTATTCCTTTAGCGGTTAGGTTTTGTCTAGAATTGACGAATCAATTAGGCTGTTGTCATTTCTTTCTTTCTCGTGGGTAACCTTTTTCATTCCTCTATTCCCGTGGTTTTTAACCTTTGGGGGATAGGTCTCAGTTCCGTGGTCTCCAGTGCCTTTTGGGATAGATTTTGAGTTGACGTATCTATTAGGCTATCGTCAATCTCTGTATTCTCCACCCCTTTTAATTTCCCATTACTTTCGTGTATCATTGCGGGGATTTTATTTGTTTGATAGGTCACCTTTTTGGGTTTATGAATTTAGGAGTGTCAATCTGGCTTTTTCCTTTTCTTTCCCGTGCGTGATCTTTTTAAATACCAGTTTGTGTTTTTACACAAGTGTAAATAGAGTTAAATAATATTAAATAAATTTCAGGTGATTTTTCTCTTCTGTTTCTATTTATATTTCATATAAAAATTTGTGATAATATTTCTGTAACAAATAGGGCTTTCGTTATCTGTTTTGTTTTGTAAATAAAAGTTTTAAATGGAACCCTCTTTTCCGAACCTGGATTGGATTGGTGATGGGATTGGGAATAAATAAATAAAAAACTTAAATTTTGAATAATAAAAATCCCCCCCTCTGGTCCCAACAGTGACAATACCTGTATATATGTATATATAATATATATATATATATCTACTGTATATATATATATATATATATATAAATATATGTGTGTGTGTGTGTGTGTGTTTGTGTGTGTGTGTGTGTGTGTGTGTGTGTGTGTGTGTGTGTGTGTGTGTGTGTGTGTGTGTGTGTGTGTGTGTGTGTGTGTGTGTGTGTGTGTGTGTGTGTGTGTGTGTGTGTGTGTGTGTGTGTGTGTGTGTGTGTGTGTGTGCAATAAATTTCACAAAAAAGTGTGAATATTTTGCAGAAACTAAGGGTGGGGAAATAAAAAGAGCTATATACTAAATGTTTTCTTCTATTAAGACATTTCCAGAGTGCACAGAAAAATCAGTGCAATCAAGGAGGTGGTACACAAAATCAGCTAAGAAAATCTTCCGGTGTCTAAACGGGACTACATGGCACTAATAGAAAAATGCATAAGATTCGGGTCGTTTACATTTGGCAGCCAGGAATACCACCAACTTGACGGGCTCTCTATGGGCTCACCACCAAGTGCAGTAGCAGCTTCTCTTTACCTAGAAGTTTTGAAGAAGAATCACTACAAGAAAACTCTCCCTAAGAACGTAATTTGGTTCAGGTACGTAGATGACTGCCCACTTATTTCTTCGGTAGAGACGGACGAAGGTGATATATTATCAAAATTGAATAAGGTAGCTAGGAATATTCAGTTGACTATAGAGATCGAGTCTCTTGGCCACCTACCTCTTCTAAGCTCCAAAATAATCAGAAACGGTAAAGAAGCTTTTTTCGGAGTCTACAGGAAGCCCACAAATAAAGACGATCTAATACACTAGCTACTACAGCGCACATGATGAGAGAACAAAAATAGGAGGGGTAATAGGTTTCTTCCTCAGAACACTGAAGATTTGCAGTCAGAAATTCCTCGAGGAAGAAATCTCACTGATTAAAACCATTTTTAGGAAGTTGGGCTATTCAGAGTCCTTTTTGTCCTCATCTCTCAAGAAAGCACAAAAACATCAGACGACGTAAGGACCCAGTCAAACGGGACACGCAATACTTAATTGTTCCGGGATTCAGTCTCACTCACTCACATTACGGCCGCTTGGTCTGGAAATTATCAATGACACAGGTAAGAAATTGAGAATCTTGGTAACACCAACTACGAAAGTAAGTAAGGACCTAAGTGTAGTCTACAAGATACCCTGTAGCAAATGTAAGAAGGCATATTTTGGCGAGAGCCATAGAGGTCTTCAAAAGAGAATAAAGGATCACAAGGTGGATTTGAGAAACCATCGCCTCTCATATGCACTGGTGCGCCACAACGACAAAGAACATCTACCCAACTGGCAAGAGGCAAAAGTATTGAGAAAAGGTCTATCGAGGAGACAGAGAAAGGTAATTGAGGCCTTATACATAGCTACCGAAGACAACAGAAACCAAAAAGTAGGGGACATAAAATTGTCAAAGTACATAGCAAAATGTGCAGCTATTAGGAACAACAAAACGACGGAGCCAGTGGAGGAATGTCCGATGATCTTTTGTCCGGCAGATTCCACACATTTTACACTGCCGTTACCTTTCTTATCGTTTTGTACACTTTTACTAGTTTCTAATACAGGATTTGGGAAACGCATTTTATTTTATTTTATTTTATTTTATTTTATTTCATTTTATTTTATTTTATAATATTTTATTTTATTTTATTTTATTTTATTTTATTTTATTTTATTTTATTTTATAATATTTTATTTTATTTTATTTTATCTTATTTTATTTTATTTTATTTTATTTTGTTTTGTTTTATTTTGTTTTATATTATTTTTTTTCAATAGATTAATGAATTAATTATTTATTCAACTACAAGTTTCTGTCCACCCACTCGCGTCCCCTGCCTAGTTGGTGGAATTGTGGTGTCGGGTCTACTATGTATACCGTCAGCGTTATCCAGGAGTATCAATCCCCTGAAGAAGCTCTAAGCGATAACGGTCAGGAATAAACTCGACCCTAGACCAGTGTGTGTATCTATGTATGTATACACACACATACACACAAATATATATATATATATATATATATACATACCTATATGAATTTATATATATATATATATATATATATTGTAGTTGTATTGATATACAGCATGGTCTTTTTGCAGGTGTATTTTCGTTGTGTTGGGTCAATTACGTATCACTAGATGGGCTCTTCTTTCTTTTGTAGTATATGATGATCTGGATGTGCTTTGTTGGGTCGGTTGGTTGTATATTTTTGTGAATAATATCTTTAACGATCTCCTCATCTGCTTTGTATTCCGTGGACATGTGGTTTTGCAGTAGATAGGAATAGATATTTTTCGTTTCAAGTATTTTTGTCTTCGTCGCTGTATAATTTTTTTTAAATGTGCTGGTGTTGCCATGTTTTATATTAATACAGCTGCAATAGTGAGGAGTGTGGGCCTCACTCATATATTGGTTTCTGGTATGACAACTGCAATGTTAACAAGACGCCTGACATGCCACATGAGCAATGAATCCATTAAGTCCCACCACACTTCCATACTTAAGAGACCATTAACAAAAAATTATCTTGATCAAAACACTACAATAATTGACAAAGAAAAAGATCCCCGAAGGTTGCTACTCCTACTCCATGAAGCACTTCATATTCAAGCAAAGCAGCCATAAAAAAATATCAAGTTGGAAGACCTTCAGACCTTGCCACCAATGAAAAGAATGCTTGCTAAGAGACCAATAAACCCCATCATTTCGCTCACTGGGAGAGCCGTTCGGAGATGAAAAACAACACACGCTCTTTGGCTGCCATTAGCCAATGAGCAACAACTTTTTCCATGATACAGTGTCTATGATCCACACACCCTATATATAACCAAAACAAACATGACACAACACCAAACTCAGTACAATTTATATACGAATAGCTTGCCAGAACCGGCTTACCCACGCAACCGAGCTCTTACTCTTTCGTATACGGACGACACTAATCACATTAGCAGACACAAAACGCTACAGGGAGTGTTACACGTAATACAAAACATACTAGACTCGTGGGAGCAACAGTGGCGCATTAAGACCAGCACGTTGAAACGCAAAGGTGTATACTTCCGCTGCAAGCAAACCAACAGAACAATCACGAACATTCCTCTTAAAATAAACAACACAAACGTCCCAGTGAAAGACCATGCCTGTGTGCTAGGTAACACACTGGATAGTGGCCTTACCTGGACCACACACTTCCGCAGACAATGAGCGAGGGCTAAGGCTGTGTTGGGAAGACTAAAGCGCTTCAAAACCGCAACACTGTCCACCAAACGTCTATTTTACCTAGCCTTAGTCAGACCAATTCTGTTCCAATCCCCTGGATTGAGTTAGCTGACATATCCAACTAATAACCACGACCATCAGAAGGTTCAGAATATCGCAGTCAAATTCATCACTGGTTCGCGATGGAGTGACTTCAGAACCGCTGGGTTCCTACACCGAATTTCCAACATCCGTCCACTCAACCAACACAAAAACAAACTTCATATGAGACACCTAGAAAAATTGCTCGCCAAACATAAACATCTATTGCGACACATCACGTCTAGACCACACCGTACAGGCTATTTCTCAGCTGCGTCTCACCCACGGGCGGTGCACACGAAAAATCGTGTATAGCCGCACATATATACATCGTATCCTTTTACCAGCTTTGACTGATCGTGACCAGACGTACCACGATGGGCTGGGTTCTGTCTGATTAAGTACCATCGGCATGAGTCCGTCTGTATCCAGCGGGAAGCGTGAGGAAAGGTAGCAGATTCTCAGAAAACGTGCTATTATAAGGACAGGAATTTTGAAGGGATATTATTTTGGAATTTCGTTTTATTTATCTATTTATTTATTTGAGTGTTGACTTGAGAGATTCCACTAGAGAAATAGGGTGGCAGCGTATACCTTGAACACAAGGGTTGTCACAGCAATACAAAGAGGTTCCCCCTGCTACAAAGGCAATGGAGAGAATAGGCATATAACAGATATGGTGTCCGGGACGCAGAGGTATAGGTATATTATGACAATAATCGATCACTACAGGTTCTTCCCATTGAGAACAAAACACCACCAACACATACTACACTCCCTAACCCAGTTCTTCGCAGACTACAGCACCCCAGAGAGCATCATAACAGATAATGGAGCAGAATTCACCAACACGGCTTACAAGAAGTTGTGTGGAGAAAAGCAAATCACCCTGCTCTACACTACCCCAGACCATCCCCAAGCGAATGGAATGGTGGAGCGGATGCATCGAACATTGAAGAACATTGAAGACGGCTCATCGAAGAATACTGAAGAGAATCAATTGGAACAATCCGCCCAGTTGGCGCCATATCTAGTGATTTAAGGTGCTAAGATGACAGTAGTTAACTGCAATAGGAAATGTAGGGATCATATCGTGCCAGTAATGCAAATTAATGCAAAGATGCCCTCAATGTTCCTATATATTGGACCATAAAGCTTAAATGTAACCCACCTATACTTTTATACATGGTTGAGATGTCCTAGGATTAAGGATGCATATACAACAGCCAGGTGAAGGAACTAAATGTCAACTTAGGGGGGGGATAAAGAAGTCAATATTAGCCTAGGAGAGGGACTACAAACGATGGTTAGCGAGCACTTTCATTCGGAGTAGTATTGGAAAATGGGGAAATTCTTTAGCTCGAGTTGGGGTCATGAACCCAACTCAAATTCACAATTGCCCGCTTGACAGGGGTGTAGGACTTCAGGACCTGGTGGACAATCGCCGATTGCCCAGAGGTGAGCCCACAGAAGGGGAAGTAGTGTGCCACCCATGGGGCGAATCCACATGAGAGAGTCGTGGCTTAGCTCGGTCGTAGCGGCTATGCATGTCCAGTCAAGTAGTATGTAAGAGGTCAATTGGGGAATCCAGCCAATACGAAGGCTGATGGAAAAGTCCACGGAGACATCCACAGTAAATTGGTGTACCCCCCGGGTCACCTGAGATTCGTACACCTACGAGTGTGCTGAGGAGAGAGTGCCTCGTCAAGCTATCAAAAGGATAATCGCTCTCTGATGCAGGATGGATTTTTTTTTCTTTTGCAGAGGGATTTGGACCACACCAAATAGAATCCTTCACGTGATGTTGCGGAATTTTTCTTACGGGGGGCGTAGAGCCATGTAAGGACAGGAATTTTGAAGGGATATTATTTTTGGAATTTCGTTTTATTTATCTATTTATTTATTTGAGTGTTGATTTGAGAGACTGGGTATTATGGACGTCGTGACGGTTTTACTCAACCAAGAAGCAAAGTAGAAAATAGAGCCTTAATAGACCATGAATTTATTCTATTCTATGTCTGCCTATCAAGATGTGTTGGCAAAGAGCCTTACTATAATCATTGAAGAAGAACATACAATAGGAGATAGCTACAAATATATTTCAGCTGATTTTGGTTAAACTGAGTTTCGACGCGACATTAGAATGTTCTCGAACATAGCAGGGGCACCGTAGCTCCGCCCACCCGTGACGTCACTAAACGTTCGGACAGAGGCGTAAGCTAAGGCCATTAATTTTAAGAGTAATAGGAAAAATTCCCAACTTTCAGTTCAGGATTCCACTAGAGAAATAGTTTAGGGAGAGATTGTAGCAGCTAGGGGCTGTGTTGAGAAGCGAAATGAAGTTTTACGAAATAATACAACAGGGAGGTTAGTAGTTTACCCATAGATACGAACACATAGCCGTCTCGTTCTTTTTGTGCGCAGCTAAAATTTTAATCTGCATGGAAAAAGGGGTTTAAGGGAGTGTACTTCACAAACACTTTGCGTATATACATTAGCTATGAGGGTGTAATACTTAGAGTACAATTCTGTCTGCGATCGTTCTCTAATAAGAATACTAGACACAGTGCTTGAAGGTAGACACAATATTATAAGTAGACTTATACAGTGACCGGAAGGTTGGAGCGTAAATAACTACGTTTTTCCACGTGCCTGTGACCTTACTTATGATGCCCATAAGAAAGAAAAAACTGTTATTAATATGGCTGGCCGGGTTCAGTCCTCGCTGATTATTCTATTTTTATGTTTAATTTATTTTTCTATAAACATATATGCATTTTTAAAATATGTATTCACATCTCAAACGAATATATATATATATATATATATATATATATATATATATATATATATATATATATATATATATATATAATTACCTGTTTTTCTCTCACCGGCAAAATGGTTCCGCTACTTCAGGAAGTCTGTTTCGTCTGCCGGTTTCATGACATGTCTCGTCCCTTAATAATCAAGCTGAATGTACACCCGCTTAGAGGAAACAACCCTTTATGGGTAGCATATACACACAAGCAAATATCAAACAATAACACGACTACACGCACAAACATAAGTTTTTCTTTCTACTGAAAAAAAAATCATTTCTAACCTTCTCTCCTACTGCATCTTCTCATTTCAATTTACCTACCACTAAAAATATTTCCAATTTTTCTATCTGTCTCTACGACTAAGTCTCCTACTCCCTTTCTAACTTGGTTTGTTGAGGTTAAGATGAGTAAATATCCCTAAAGTAACCACACAATTACTAGCATTGATTTCAGCCTCCAATTCCAAGTCTCCTGCCCACCTATCCTAAGCCACGACCTCACGCAATCAATATCACTATAATCGCCCGGTGGCAATAGCCCTCTTTTATACACAACTAGCTTTTCATTTTCATACAGATATCTCTTCCCTTCCTACAACTACTGATCCCGCACAAGCGGGTGGTCTTTCCTAGGCAGTCCATACTCCAATTCGCCTTAGAAGATGGAACAAGAGAGTTCCGAAAGGTCAGCACAATAAAAGATTAACTAAGTAAACTTGCAGAACATGACAAGTCTAATATTTGTCGCATAGGGACTATACGTAAGAAGATAATGAAAAATAAATCTTCAACTGCTTTTAACCTCGTCTGCCAACATGTATATATATATATATATATATATATATATATATATATATATATATATACATATATATATATGTATATGTATATACATATATATATACATACATATATATATATATACATATATATAAATATATATATATTATCAACCACAATGCATTTTTTAATTCTAAGAAATTAACATCGAGGGCTTCCTCGAGTCACCCTTGATGTTGATGGCTTAGAACTAAAGTTTATTGTGGTTGATAAAAATGTATACCTGTTAACTGGGACCCACTTAGTGTTGTACATATATATATATATATATATATATATATATATATATATATATATATGTATATATATATGTATATATATGTAAATATATATGTATGTATATATATGTATATATATATATATATATATATATATATATATATATATATATATATATATATGAGAGACTGGGTGGAGGAAGAATAAGCGAAGATGGGCTGGAACTTTTTATTTCTTATACGTTTCGACCGACTCGGTCTTCTTCAGTAAGCTGTCTACAAACAGTTTGGACCACACATTTATACATCCGAGGATAAGAACATGGACAGGTCATCCCGCTGGCTGTCTGGGGATTCCCTTTCCCGTATCATGCATACGTTTCCCAATTGTATTTATAATTAATTTACTTGCTGCCTTTGACAAACAAACAAAACCTTCCCTGTCATTGATATTTTCATAATAATTAATGTAGGCAGCTTCAACAGTCTTCCTCATGTCTCTCCTTAATCCCGTGTGTAAAACCTCGACTCCATCCCAGTGGGGCAATTGTCCAGATTGGTCAGCATGACCAACCTGTCCATGTTCTCATCCTCGGATGTATATATGTATGGTCCAAACTGTTTGTAGACAGCTTACTGAAGAAGACCGTGTCGGTCGAAACGTATAAGTAATAAAAAAGTTCCAGCCCATCTTCGCTTATTCTTCCTCCACCCGCCTCTCATCTGTCTAAACCATTCATCATATATATATATATAAATACATATACATATATATATATATATATGTATATATAGAAAGAGAGATAAGTATATCTATATCTATATATATATATATATAAATACATATACATATATATATATATATATGTATATATATAGATATGTATATATATAGGTATATATATATATATATATATATATATGTATGTGTATATGCAGAAAGATCCCAAAAACCAACACGTGATCCACAAATTTTGCAGGTAACCACAAAAGAAATCGGAAGAAAACAGTAATTCCTAAGCGCTTTCGTGTAATTCACGCTTGGGAATTACTATTTTTTTTCGATTTCCTTAGTGGTTAAAAAATATATATATATATATATATATATATATATATATATATATATATATATATATATATGTGTGTGTGTGTGCGTGTGTGTGTGTGTATGTGTGTGTGTGTGTGTGTGTGTGTGTGTGTGTGTGTGTGTGTGTGTGTGTGTGTGTGTGTGTGTGTGTGTGTGTGTGTGTGTGTGTGTGTGTGTGTGTGTGTGTGTGTGTGTGTGTGTGTGTGTGTGTGTGTGTGTGTGTGTGTGTGTGTGTGTGTGTGTGTGTGTGTGTGTGTGTGTGTGTGTGTGTGTGTGTGTGTGTGTGTACATATAGGAAGAGAGATAGAAACACGAAGCTACAAAATGCTTGCCTTTTGAAATAATTTTCGCTTTCTTTAATTCCACTTTTATTTTCTGTTCTTTCTTTATCTCCTCCATCCTTCTTGCCCTGCACAACCCTTGTTATTCCCTTCTCTCCTCCCTTTTCCCCCGCCCCTCTTCTAGATTCCTTTGATCACTTTGTGATCCGTTGGCCTCTTCTCCATCACTTGTTCCCCTTCCCCTTCCCCTCCTCCTTCTCTCCCTCTTCCCTTCCCCCTTCTCTCTCCCTTCCTCTCCCCCTTTCCTTTCCCCACCTACAAATTCCCCAGCTTGATTCCTGATCCTCTTGTATCTCTCACCTTTTATCCCCCTTTCCTAATATATATATATATATTTTCATTTTCCACTTATTCTCCCCCAGCTCCAAATTCCCTAGCTCGATTCTTGATTCCCTGGATTCTTTTTCTCCCACCACTTGCTCCCAAGTCTTCAATCTCTGTGTCCTAACACCTTCAATATGATAAAGCACCTTTTTTACTTTATTGTGGAAAAGTGGTAGGGATTTTTATGCAGCCATGCGAGGACTCAGACCTGTATGGATTCTCAATCAACCGAGATAAAACTTTGTGTTGAAATGTTAGCTCTCTTGGACAAGAGTTGGGCCGCTGAGACGAACTCCAGTTACTACATCAACACTATTTACATACATTATTTTTTTGAGTCCAATGTTTAGTCCAGTGGGAAGAGCATGGCGTTATCTAGAATAGTCTAGAATTATTCATAATTAAATGAGTGAATGGCGTCACAGTGGGAAAATTACTCAGAGGAGCAAATACGCATTGAGGTGGGGACTACCCATCTTTAGTCATCTGAACAATATTAGTAGTTGATCAAGAAGGAATATATGAATAAACTTCCTTAATGCCGCGCTGCAAGTAACCAAGAAGGTTAAAGAGCTACCTAGATTTAACTATGTCGATTAACTCTTGTGGCACAAATCATTACACATTTGACACTATAAGAATTTTGTCCTGCCATAAACAAGATGATTTTGGAAAGCTCAGAAGATTCTGTATGCTAGAAAAAGTTAATGCATTAGGTCCATGTCGATTATATATTTTGACTGCTGATAGATTATTGTGTTTATCTTAAAACCAAGACACATTTACTCCAAACTTTAACAAATCTCTTGGATCAACTTTGCCAATATGACACTATCAATTTTATTCTAGCGAATACCAGTTGCTCATTCAGGAGTGAAGGGGTTAAACTTATCTTCTTAAATTCCTTCCATACTTAGTCTTTTACACTGACCGCCAAATATCTATTCTTTTCCTTTATATTCTTTTCCTCCAATGGCGAAAAGTTTTAATCAAAAGTAAGGGAGTTTAAATAGAGGATATGAAAACACATAATTGTTTGAATTGCTCTACTTCTGCTTTTATTCACACGCACATTTTCCCTCTGAATCAACTATTGAATATCTGCTCACGATGAATATTTCCAAGGGTCAATGGACCCCAGATACTATATCAGGATCATTCATCACCAAACAAATTATTAACAAGTTTCCTCCCCCTCCCCCTGACCAAACCTTAAGTCATCCTCAAGTCACATAAGAGTGGAGGTAGTGATATTTATTCTTTTCTAAGGTCCCTTTACTTTGTAAGAGGTTGCGACAGCATCCTCCTTCACTTTTTACTACTAAAGGGGATTGCAGTTAGCAATTGAAATATATAGTTTTGCTTACTCAACTCCTGTTTTCGTTCGACTGTGGTTGTCACAGCCTGTGTGGCCCGTCATATGTGGTTTGAGGTACAGGAGGAATAAGGAATCTTCATGCATACGCATAATTGTTTAATAAGGAGCCCTCGGGCCTGGTGTTGGTTCTCCTACAGACTATGGTATTTGTAATTTACATTCACGAATCAATATATTACATTAACAAATCAATACATTACATTGACAAATCGTTCCATTACATTAACAAATCAATACATTACATACATTAACCAATCATTTACGCCATGATTCTATACTCTACACAACTGACTTGGCACTGACACAATGAAACATACCATGATTATCTAGCCACCATGGCTTAACCATAAATTCGCTCCTTACTATTCCCATCCAACCGTGGTCTGACAAACCAGAATTAATTATTAACAATGTGACCTCTACATTTCATTTAATTCTTCATATTCAAACATAGTAAAGAAACATTCTCACTTAATGCTCACCAAAAGGGTTCCCTGCTACTTGCTCAACACACGTCTTGTCTCCATGAAGGACAGTTAACAAAAGGGACGCTTAGTGGTGATATCTAACGACGTTGTCTACGTCACCATTCTGTGTATTCAGAGATTAACAATTCCAGCACTCTATAGTAACCCATACATGTCATCCTTGGTTCACAATTTAACAATACACAATACTTTATTGACTCCAATACGACATATTGTCATTATACAGTAATACCTTTCTATGACATACAGTAACACTGTTTTCATTCGCGAAACAATACAATAGAGTTGACCAAAGCTTAATCAACACGTCGAACTCAAAAACTACCCCCCAAATGAATTACCATGGGAACAGAAGAAATGAAAATATTAGGTCACCCACGAGAACAGATTGAAAAGACAAAGCCTAATTGACACGTCTTTTTCAAAAAAAACTTAACCCCAAAAAGAATAGAACCACAGAATTAAGAGAGAACTCTGGCAAAAAGCCTGACTCGACACACCAGATTCAAATCTTAATCTCAAAAGGGGATCCTAAACCTCGTACCCATACTAAGGATATAGTCAAAAAAGAAAAAGAGAAAAAAAAAAACCGCGTTAAAACCTAGGTGCCTTACATACCTTAGGCAACGGGGGGAACGTCTCCCTCGTGGAGACAAGAGCTGTAGGTGTCGACCCGTTAAAAACGATGAATGAAAAAAGCCCGCAAGCAAGAGGGTCCCTACCTTTTAAAGGATTTGCAAGTGACCTGATAGGACAATGGAGCCATCAAGGCCGAAAAGGACAAACAGGAAGTCTTTTCCCCATCCCACTTTGAAAAACGGCATGGAAGCCTAACCCCCTTACAAGCCTTAGATTACATACACAAACTAGTTCTAATAATAAAACCTTAATACTAACACAATGACATAGTAAAAGAAATAAAAAAAAATAGTAATCACATGTCAACTCTATATGCGCGCACACATGTCCAAACAGTCGGCCGGCGATTGAGTGTTGCCATATGAGGATAGATCAAAATATGGGAAGATATACAACAAAAGGTTGATGGAATGTTGGCTACATTACATCGAAATTTTAAAATGTACACAGACAAAAGAAAGAAACATAACACAATAAGATAATAAAATCATACAACTTAGCAATATTAGGACCCCAATGGTAACGGCCACGGCTACTTGACCTGACGCCCTTGATCTGACCATTGCTTGACCTACTGGGTGTGTCAGACTTAGACGCAGCTGGGCGATCAAAGGGGGGGGGGAGAAAGTACCTGCTGGCCGATAACTTACAGCCACCGCACACGATAACATTCGAGATACGTGACTATATATATATATATATATATATATATATATATATATATATGTATATATATATATATGTATATATATATACATACATATATATATATATATACATATATATATATATATATATATATATATATATATATATATATACATATTACAAACGATAACAATAGCTCCATAACTAGGTCGGATGTGAAAAATATAATAGTTATGGAAAAAAATAATCTGCCCACCTATTAAATAACTAAGTTGCCTCTAATCCCAATTTCAATGAGTCAAACCCAGAATACTTCTTTAGGTGATTTGAACATGTAGCTGAGCACTTAAACTGGCCCGTAGAAGAAAGGGTATAGATTATTTAATGCAAATTAGTAGGAACAGTCGCCAAAGTCTTCAACAGTCTTGAGGAGTATTTTTCCTATGAATTAGTTAACTCTAGTATCCTTAATGCCTATCAAGTTACCCCTCAGTCTTACCGTCAAAATTTTCGAAATCTGACCAAAATCAAATAACTCAAAATTTGTCATATTTGCCTCTGAAAAACTCAGAATCTTTAAACAATGGCTCTCTGCCACCAAAGTAAAATATTATAATCAACTCGTTAACTTGATGGTCCTCCAGGAATTCAAACATAGAATTTCATTCCAAATCATGCCTCTTTTAAATGGGAAAGATGTGCTTTATTTAACTGAAACAGCCATACTTCCCGATCAATTTGCGGTACTTAACAGGTTGAACTTAAACGTACAGCGTAGAAGCGATTTTGTAAACCCATCAGCAGGTTCCCTTGCCACTCCCGATGATAAGCAGACAGGAAAGACCTCTATCCCTACCTCCCTCTACTCTTCCTGTAACTACTGTGAAAAAACTGGCCATTACATCTCTCGATGCCAAGAGCCGGGTTGCAGAATGTCAAAGTGCCCTAGCGGGTCGAAAGCACCTACCAAGTATATATATATATATATATATATATATATATATATATATATATATATATATATATATATATATATACATATACATATATTGTCACCATTACTCTTTGTACTCAATTTGTAATGAAGATGTCTAAAGTTAGACGAAAGCTCTACAAATGAAATGAAGAAGATATTACTGCCTTTACATTCATTCCAAATAAGGTTTGGACACATAAGACAACTCAACGATATTCAGCGTTCAAGTATTAGAAAAGTAGAACATGTCAGCTAGAAATTCGTGAATGCAGAAGCTGCTGTCGACTTTAATGAAAACAGCCTGTAATATGACCTGCTACCCTACTACTGTAATACATATACATATATATGTATGTGAGTATATATATATATATATATATATATTATCAACTACAATGCACTTCAATTCTAAGCCATCAAGGCCGACATGCAGAAATTGAAATGCGGTACTGCCAAGGACTCGAACCCCAGCATCCTCATGACAAGTGTTGTAGCGATTTACCAACTAGGCTCTCAAGTCTATCTGCAAAACCTTAGGATAAGTTCCTGAAAACAAACAAACAAATAAGCAATCAAACAGACAAACAAATGAAAGATAGTTTTCCAAGTACCTTGGGTTATAAGGTTTCAGAATATATATATATATATATATTTATATATATATATATACATATATATATATGTATTTATTTATATATACATATACATATACATATATATATATATAAACTTTTTCCTTTGCTTATATTATTTTCTATCCAAATTTTATAAATAAAAAAGTTAAAGTTGACATCAACGGTGTAGATGAGAACGTCAGCGACTACATCAACGACGATATCAACGTAGACTACATTAACGCAGATGACATTAACAAAAACAGCGATAACGTCGACAGCGAAGACAACAATAATAATGAAGACCACCTCAACGACCACAACCAGGACCAAGTGACTACCTATACGAACGATTCAATATTTCTATGGCTGTTCTAGCTTATAAGGCAAAGACTGCTTTAGACTTAGGCAATGCCTGGCCTAAACTCCTTAATTCCCTGCCACTGACTACATAGTCTATATCCACCAACTTCCTAAATTTATTAAATCAAGACTCTTCACTAGGCCCATAATAAGCGGATACACATAGGGAACCTACCCTCGATCAATTCTATCAATCGGGACCTGTGTTCCTTATATAGACTTCATATATATGTTATATTTCTTCTACTCATGTTAGTTTTCTAGGCTAAATATCATTTGATGAGAGCATGTTAAAGTTGATCTAAACAGTGAAATGATTTTGAACTTTTGACTGTATTTAGGTGAATATGGAAATCATATATCCATATTGTTACGTCTATGTATAACTTATAAACAATATAAATTTTTAAAAAGATTATCAGAGATGAAAATTCTCTCTTTATTATTGTATTAATGTTATGACAATATAATTGGAAATATGAGGCCATATCAAAAAATGAATGGCCACTTCTCATTTTTAATTTCATAATCCGGTCTCCATTCTAAAGTAGATTTAAAGCTGTGCTAGTATGTCCCCTAGCAACTCTACTGATAATAAGCATCACATAATGGCAATAGTCTCCATAACTTCACTTGATTGGATGTTACATTGGGAGTTCGAGTGGAAGAGCCAATTTGAATGAGTTATGGCAAAGATGATCCATAACATGAGGTTTAATATCTCCAGAGTTCCCCTCTAGTGGACTGTAGTCATTATAAACTAATTGGAGGAATACAAGCCACAAGCAGACCAAGTACGTAATGCCCGCACACTAAGTTTTCTTTCAGACTTTTCTCTGTATGTTTTCCTTTTCACCATCCCCTTCAGACTCTCACATAAAAGACTGCCTTCGGTTCGGAAGTTCAAAATAAAGCAAAGTAGTGAAACAAAAACGCCTCGACAGCGGAGAGCTTCTGCAAACACCCAGCAAATGCCTAACAAGGCAAAACAAGGACGTGAGAAAGAAGGCTCAATCCTTTGCGAAATAAGTCCACGTAACAACCCAAAAGTTTAACAACATAAATAAAAGCCTACTTTCACATTAAAGCATTCTCTCTCTCTCTCTCTCTCTCTCTCTCTCTCTCTCTCTCTCTCTCTCTCTCTCTCTCTCTCTCTCTCTCTCTCTCTCTCTCTCTCTCTCTCTCTCTCTCTCTCTCTCTCTCTCTCTTTCATTCTCTCTCTCTCTCTCTCTCTCTCTCTCTCTCTCTCTCTCTCTCTATTCCCTCCCTCTTCCTCTCCCTCATCTCCCTTCCCCTAACATTCCTCACTCTCCTTACACATTTCTTCACCACCATCCTCCACCTCTTCCTTCTTATCCACCTTTCTCCTTTCCAGTTCTTCTTCCTTCTATCCAATTCCTCTTCTTCCTCGAATTCTCTCTCATTATCTCCTATTCCCTCTTTTCACCCTCCTTACCTCTAACAACCTATCACATCATTACTTTCATTCTCTTGCAACTGCACTCCCTTCGATCTCCATCTTTTCCCCACCAATCCTTATCATTTCCTTCCTCTACCCTCCATTACCCTTCTCATACCCCTCTACCCTCCCTTTCCATCTCCTTCTTCCGAAACCAAGCTCCAGAGCACAAAAGCACTCAGCCTTTGGGGGCGAGAAGGCAACAGAAAACGGACTTTGTTTTTAGTCAGGACGGGAAAAAGAATACTGTAAGAAGGGAGAAAAAAGTCAATAAAAGACAACGTTAGAAAGACGCCTCTAGATTAACTTGCGGCCAAACTAGGCAATTAGATCAACAAAAAAGGGGAAATAGGGATGAAGTCATGAAAGGAAGACATCATCCAAGTAGCAAAGAGGTTGAAAGGTAGACAAATGAAACCAAACAAATAAGTGGCGAAGAAGTAAACAATGGGAAAGATAGCTGACTGATTGAGCAGATCGAGCGATTTATCGAAGCAGGAGGGAAATTCTATATTATATTATAACAACAAGAAGAGGTAGAACAGAAATAATAGCAACATCTACTGATACTGCTGCTATTACTATTACTGCCTCTAATACCATTACCACCAATACTGATATTGCTGCTTCTGCTGTTACTTCTACTATTAGTACTGCTATTAGCACTAATGCTGCTGCTGTTAATACTACTGTTACTGTCACTATTTCTACTACAAGTTCTACCTCCAATCACTAGAAGTACAAGCAAGTATAGTAATACTGATCATCATATTTTTTATATTAAGCATTTCCGCAAGTTTACATCTCTAATGATGAATAAGATCGTCTGATGTAAGACAGAAAATTTGTGGAGAACGTCATCTTGACGAAGAGATTAATGAGAATAGAAATGATAATGAGGATTAGATTTTCAATAGAAATGGTAATGATGTTCATAATTATGCAAATCATTTTATGGAGAAGAAAAAAGAGAGAAATAAAGAAGATGGAGAGATAGTGTGAAAGAAGAGAAAGGAGTAAGAAAAAGGTGAATAAAGAGGGAAGACAAAGAAAAAGACAAAGAGGCAAACGAAAACAAGAGAAACACAACACAAATAGAAGGACAAAGAGGAAAATGAAAACAAAAGAAAAGACAAAGATATAAAAACAAGAGAAAAACAAAACAAAACAAAACAACGATACAAAGAAAGACCAAGACAAAGGCAAAGCAAAATAAGACAAAGACCAAAACAAGGACAAAGAAAAAGACAAAATTCAAGTACTGGGACAGGGACGCGAGTGGGGACTGGGAGGAGGTGGGGACTGGGACGGGGATAGGGACTGGGACGGGGATGGAGACTGGGATGGGGATGGGGACTGGGACGGGGACGGGGATGGAGACTAGGACGGGGATGGGGACTGGAACGGGGATGGGGACTGGGACGGGGATGGGGACTGGGACGGAGGATGGGGACAGGGACGGGGACGGAGACGGGGATAGGGACTGGGACGGGGATGGGGACTGGGACGGGGATGGGGACTGGGACGAGGATGGGGACTGGGACGGGGATGGGGACTGGGACGGGGATGGGGACTGGGACGAGGATGGGGACTGGGACGGGGATGGGGACTGGGACGGGGATGGGGACTGGGACGGGACTGGGGACTGGGACGGGGATGGGGACTGGGACGGGGATAGGGACTGGGACGGGGACGGGGACTGGGACGGGGATGGGGACTGGGACGGGAATGGGGACTGGGACGGGGATGGGGACTGGGACGGGGATAGGGACTGGGACGGGGATGGGGACTGGGACGGGGATGGGGACTGGGACGGGGATGGGGACTGGGATGGGGACTGGGACGGGGATGGGGACTGGGATGGGGACTGGGACGGGGATGGGGGACTGGGACGGGAATGGGGACTGGGACGGGGATGGGGACTGGGACGGGGATGGGGACTAGGACGGGGACGGGGATGGGGACTAGGATGGGGATGGGGACTGGGACGGGAATGAGGACTGGGACGGGGATGGGGACTGGGACGGAGGATGGGGACAGGGACGGGGACGGGGACGGGGATAGGGACTGGGACGGGGATGAGGACTGGGACGGGGATGGGGACTGGGACGGGGATGGGGACTGGGACGGGGATGGGGACTGGGACGGGGATGGGGACTGGGACGGGGATGGGGACTGGGACGGGGATGGGGACTGGGATGGGGATGGGGACTGGAACGGGGATGGGGACTGGGACGGGGATGGGGACTGGGATGGGAATGGGAACTGGGACGGGGATGGGGACTGGGACGGGGATGGGGACTGGGACGGGGATGGGGACTGGGACGGGGATGGGGACTGGGACGGGGATGGGGACTGGGACGGGGATGGGGACAGCGACGGGGATGGGGACTGGGACGGGGATGGGGACTGGGACGAGGATGGGGGACAAAGACGAGAAGGGGAATGAAGAGGGAAAGGGGGATGAGTGTAGAGACGGGAACAGAAACGAAAACAAAGAAGAAAACAACGGTGAAGACGAAAATGAAAGAAAATTAAAATGAAATAAGATAGAATAAGAACAGAGAAGGAATGGTAGATAGAGAACAAGAAATGAAAACAGTAATTGCAGATTAAATAAAAGGTAATGCTACCTACGTTGCTAACGGTGATGATTTTTTTTTTTTTTTTTGGGGGGGGAGGAGGATAGAAACCCTATTATTATTATTGTCCCTAGCCCCTTTTTTAATTTTTCTTGCAACCAGGTATGGGATTTTTAGTCAGCTTTGATCAAAGTAGTGCTGGACAACGTGATTAAGCCATAAAGGTTGGCTATTGTTCTCCGTCTCTTTTCTTTGGTTACTCTCAAGCAGTTTTGCGTTTTTCTTTCTTTCTTTCTTTCCTTCTTTCCTTCTTTCTTTCTATCTTTCTTTCCTTTTTTTCTATCTTTCTTTCTTTCAATCTTTCATCTTTCTTTCTTTCTTTCTTTCTTTCTTTCTTTCTTTCTTTCTTTCTATCTTTCTTTCTTTCCTTCTTTCAATCTTTCATCTTTCTTTCTTTCTTTCTTTCTTTCTTTCTTTCTTTCTTTCTTTCTTTCTTTCTTTCTTTCTTTCTTTCCATCTTTCTTTCTTTCTTTCCATCTTTCTTTCTTTCTTTCTATCTTTCTTTCTTTCTTTCTATCTTTCTTTCGTTCTTTCTTTTTCTTTCTTTCTATCTTTCTTTCTTTTTCTTTCTTTCTTTCAATCTTTCTTTCTTGCTTGCTTTTTTCTTTTCTTTGTTTCTTTCTTTCTTTCTTTCTTTCTTTCTTTCTATCTTTCTTTCTTTCTTTCTTTCTTTCTTTCTTTCTTTCTTTCTTTCTTTCTTTCTTTCTTTTTTCTTTCTTTCTTTCTTTCTTTATTTTTTCTTTCTTTTTTCTTTCTTTTTCTTTCTTTTTTCTTTCTTTCTTTTTTCTTTCTTTCTTTCTTTCTTTTTCTTTTTTCTTTCTATCTTTCTTTCTTTCTTTCTTTCTTTCTATGTTTCTTTCTTTCTTTCTTTCTTTCTTTCTTTCTTTCTTTCTTTCTTTCTTTCTTTCTTTCTTTCTTTCTTTCTTCTTTCTTTCTTTCTCTTTCTTTCTTTCTTTCTTTCTTTCTTTCTTTCTTTCTTTCTTTCTTTCTTTTTTCTTTCTTTTTTCTTTCTTTCTTTCTTTCTTTCTTTCTTTCTTTTAGTGAAAAGCCACATTTGAGTTATTTTCATCATATACTGTACAAGTAGTCCAAAAATTATTTTTCTTTCTTTCTTTCTTTCTTTCTTTCTTTCTTTCTTTCTTTCTTTCTTTCTTTCTTTCTTTCTTTCTTTCTTTCTTTCTTTCTTTCCTTCTTTCTTTCTATCTTTCTTTCCTTTTTTTCTATCTTTCTTTCTTTTAATCTTTCATCTTTCATCTTTCTTTCTTTCTTTCTTTCTTTCTTTCTTTCTTTCTTTCTTTCTTTCTTTCTTTCTTTCTTTCCTTCTTTCTTTCTTTCTTTCCTTTGTTCTTTCTTTCTTTCTCTCTTTCTTTCTTTCTTTTTTCTTTCTTTCTTTCTTTCTTTCTTTCTTTCTTTCTTTCTTCCTTCCTTTTAGGGAAAAGCCACATTTGAGTTATTTTCATCATATACTGTACAAGTAGTCCGAAAATTATATTGTTCAGATGGGGTGATGATGACTTTGGTCATGGTTGTCTAGGTAAAAACTATAGCATTTGAGTTTCTTTCGTCCTGCAAATTCTGCAAATGGATGAATAATTATGAAACGTGTATACAGAGTCCAAAAGTTATCACTCCCGTGCAATGACTTTGGTACTGGTCTACAGCTACTGATGTACTGGGAGGGTTGATAAGACATTGCAAATGGATAAAAAAGTAAACATTGACGAAGGGAAATCGGGTTTAAGTGTAGCATTCTTGAGTGAAATTTCAGGACCAAAGAACAAACGCTGTTACAAAGATGGCATCTATTTTCTGAGTATATGGGTGATAATCTATATATTGTGCCTTTTGAGGTTCAGATTGTTTATCATATTATTCTAGTTTTTGCTTATTTATCTATCTTATTATTTCTTTTTTTTTTTGGCTTATCTATCTGTTTTATTAAATGTTTGTCATGCCTAAATAATTTTAACCATCCAGAATAACAAGTCAGATTTTTTCTATATATCTATTCGATTTGTTTTTCATCTCACACCACTATTAAATAGACACTAGAATAATCAAGGTACACCATCATTATATAACAATAATTATGGTAAGACAAAATTACGAAAATCTAAGACAAAATGAATGAAATGTGTTCTTAGGTAATGAAAAATAACAATAAAATAATTCTGTTGCAAAGAATATATTGTTGATTATGGATGTTAAAGGACTTAAAATTTTGCGTAAATATATTTGTAGGAGTATGTACTGTACCCTTCCCACGGCACATATACGAATATTTACGGAATGAAAGTCGATGAATATTGAATTTTAGATTTTCTAAGCTGAATAAAATACTTGAGGCCCTTAACTTGGCTGAATAAGGTATATTCTATGTTTGATACCTCCTTTTGCCCCCCCCCCACAAAAAATGATAATAATAATATTAATAATGATTCCCAAACTACTGGTGGTTGAATATATTTTATACATAAAACCTTGTTGCACCTGAAAGGCCTTAAAAATGGCATTTTTTCTATATGTTTTCTATGACCCGAGATAATAATCCATGATGATTTTTTATAATTCCTATATAACTGTCAAGAGGAATATTCATGATAATTTGCATGAGAGTACAGTACACTATTCCTGGTTTATTTGTCAAATTTGTACTACGTACTTTTCTTAATTTTTATATTAATCAATATACTTATTAAATA
>NC_134817.1:43123793-43126293 GCF_046742065.1 Oratosquilla oratoria
AGCAGTAGTAGCATTGTTCAACTTGTAAGAAGTACTCTCGATATTTCGAATGAGAGAGCGGAGGTTGGAGGTCAGGGTATTGATAGAATCTCCAAGGTACATGGTGTTTACTCAAGACGTCTTTCGACCCAATCAGTGTATATTGTAACTCCTGAAGATGACCTCTGATTGGGTCGAAAGACGTCTAGAGTAAACACCATGTACCTTGGAGATTCTATCAATACCCTGACCTCCAACCTCCGCTCTCTCATTCGAAATATCGAGAGTACTTCTTACAAGTTGAACAATGCTACTACTGCTGTAGACTTCAACAAAGCCTGTATTCAAAATGGCCTCCTTCCAAAATATACCTACTGTCACCAGGCCAACAGCAAAAGGACTACGCCAGAAGAACGATTGAGGTACTTGAAAGAAGAACTAGAAAAGAAAGAAGAAACCGTGACTAACCTGAAATCTGAATTAGTCAGCTTGTACCGGAAATGGAACGCAGCGAGTCCCCCTGAAGAGGTGCGCTCTAATGTCAATAACGCACTTGCCTATGTCACCAGTGCTCACCTTGACAAATCTAGAAGGAGAATAGGTCGGAAGCTTTCTGCCTTATATGGCGGGCCCGTCGCGGTACCACACCAGATTGATCAGTTCATTAACCTTAGTAGCACGAATTTAACAGAAAACCAGCGAAAGTTCCTAAATGTGGGACTCAATTGTCATTACATCAGCAAACGCAAATATATGGATAAGCGTATCGAGTTGGAGATATTACTGGATGACATTCAACAGCTAGAGCGAAACAAAAAGGTTACGACGTCTCCAGACCTCCAAGCTGAAATTATCAGAGAAGCCAACACATCGAGAGGGCACTTTCGCAGTTCTCTCCTCAGTCCTGAATTAAAAGCTGCAGCTAAGGAATTAAAAGATAATGACGCCATTGTAATCCGTCGGGCTGACAAATCTTCCATCTTTGTGATTTTGGACAAAGAGGACTACATGAACAAAATGATGAACATACTGGGAGACACTACAAAATTCAAGCAGATCACGAAAAATCCTACAAATGACCTCAAGACCCGTCTTAACCGTATAATAAGATGCAACAATAGTACTGTCGGTTCGCCTAAACTCTCTCTCATTGATGGGGATTACAAACTTGGTTATGCTTATGGGAACGTCAAGACCCATAAACAAGGATTCCCTCTTCGCCCTATTATCAGTCAAATACCATCTGTCACTTACAAACTCGCAAAACGCCTGAACGAACTCATCACCCCTTACACCCCTGTTTCTTACAGTTTAAAGTCTTCAGATGAGTTCCTCGACATTTTAAGATCTACGCCACCTTCTGGTGTCATCGGTTCTATGGACGTGGTCAGTCTCTTCACCCACGTCCCCGTGGATGAAACTATTGACATGATTTGTAGTAGGATCTACCACGACAGAGAAGCAGGAGACACCCCCTTGGCGATACCTGAAAACACACTACGCTGTCTCCTTCGCGCGTGTACCAAAGAAGCCCCGTTTTATGGACCTGATGGTAATATGTATGTCCAAATTGATGGTGTTGCCATGGGGTCCCCCTTAGGCGTCCTCTTCGCTAATTTTTATATGGGCACCATAGAAAGGAGAATTTTTCTGCATCACCCCGAACTTCTACCATCTGTATATGTAAGGTACGTAGACGATGTTTTCATTAGTGCAGAAAATGAGAACAGTATTTTACAAATCGTGAGCACCTTTAAACGTCATTCCTCCCTTGACTTCACCCATGAACTCGAAGCCAATTATAAACTCCCCTTTTTGGACGTTTTAGTTCACCGAGGCCCTCACTCTTTCTCCACCGAAGTATATGTGAAGGCTACAAACCTGGGTTTTTGTCTCAACGGTGCTAGCGAGTGCCCAGAGAAATACCGCAGGAGTGTGATAAATTCCTTTGTTAAAAGAGCCCTCACACATTCTTCTACTTGGACTTCCACCCATGCTGAATTGCAGAGAGTCTCACAACTCCTTGCCAATAATGGTTACTCAAAACAATTGGTTGATGAGACAATAAAGCGACATCTAGATAGTTTCGTGACACAAGCCCCCTCTGCAACAGAAAAACCTTGTCATATTTCCCTCTTCTATAAAAACTTCATGTCTTCCGCATATAAAGAAGACGAAAAGGCTTTAAGAAAGATCATCAGCACACATGTCATCCCTACAGACCCCCATGCCATCCTGAAGCTCATAATTTTTTACAAAACAAAAAGAACATCAAGCCTCATCATGAAAAATAGTTGCCTCCCACGGACAAGGCCTTTACAAGAGGTGAATCTTATATACCAATTCCATTGCAACTTTGGTGACTGCAGTCGCCTCAATTCACGGTATATAGGTTCTACCACTACCACCTTGTCAAAAAGGATGACGGCACATTTACAGGATGGGGCAATACTCCGTCACACTAGTAATACACATGGACACTCCCTCACCAGGCAACAACTAGAAACACAAACAACAATAC
>NC_134817.1:43131293-43141293 GCF_046742065.1 Oratosquilla oratoria
CAAGAAATAAGCAATATAATAACTGTGGGGCGACTGTGACCTAATGTCGCCCCACCCTCATTAGTGGACGCATTGACCCTTGCGACCTGACTTGAACGCCTTCCAGGTGATAAATGTCCTCTACCCTTATGTAAAATGTCCTTGTGCCTTTCTCATGTATATATAATCTATGTATTTCTATCAACTATCTACATTTTGCACTGAAGATGTAATATACGAAAGCGCTCTGTTTTGTTAGTTTATTTTTCAACGTGATCTACTTTGCATAAGTGAACACACGTACCCGTGTTCTTATTAGCATATATATGTATAGCATATATAAATATATATATATATATACATATATTTATACATATACATATATATATACATGTATATATATACATATATATATACATATATATATATACATATATATATATATATATATATAGTTACGACTACAGGCTCGTCGTAGTGAAAATTTTTATTCAGACGCACATGAGCGCATGTACGTATGTGTAACTCGGACTATGCCGGCCGTTCCCACGGTAAGGCTTGGTGGACTTCTCGATATCCAACTGTAAGAGTACTGTTAAAGTGATGATTTATATCTATATGATGTATTCCATTCCTTTTGTACACTGTTAACCAAATTCTATACATTACATATAGATTTATGTATGTCTATTGTCTTGTGGATCTCTCTTGTCAATCTTACGAGTTGATTTACGTAAGATAAGAGAAATTACATATTCTCTTAATCTTCGGACTCCGGTGAGAAAGTTCTGTGCCTACGTGAGGTGTATTCACGTCTGAAGACTCTTAAAGTGATGATTTCTATTCATCGGATTGTATTTCGTTCCTTTTTGTGCTTTGACAAACTATTCCATACTTTGCATATGAATTTATGTATGTGTATTACCTTGCGGATCTATCTTGTCAATCTTAGGATTTGATTTACGTAAGATTAAAGTAATTGCATATTTTCGTCGTTTTCTGATGCTGTAACGTCGTTGTGGGCATGCTAGCTTAAGCGCGCGCTAAAGAAATTGGCGTGTGAACTAATTTTGTGGCAACTGCGTCCCTAACTTACATTTACGTACGTATAGATATTCATATAAAAACTATTAAGTTTCTGCTTATCTAAGATTGACAAGGTAACTTCATCAAATATTATTATCTATTCATTGATGTAAAGAATATCCGTGTATGTACTTGGAAATATTCCTAAACACTCTTGTTAATCGTCGCGTCTAGCGATACTTGGCAACTCTCCGGATCTGACGGAGAAGAGTCTATATATATGTCATTGCTTGTAACGGTCAGGGACACAAAACCCGATCCCGCGCAAGCGAGGTGGTCTTTTCTTGAATTCCAGAATTCCAGAATTCCAGACTCTGCCTCTCAGAGCCCCCCATTGCACTGTGTCCTCATCGTTTCGGGACTTAGAATATTTTTTTCTATTCTCGAATCTTTGTGGACTCTGTTTATCAGAGCCTCATTGCTCGTGTCAATTTTGTCGGACTTAGTCGTAGACTCGACCTTACCACTTATTGTCTTTAAGACTATTTTTGATTGTTATTGATTGTCGATATTTGATCGACACTTGTATATTTACGTGTCTTGGCAATACTAGCCTTTTATGTTCTGTGAATTTACGTGTTACGGACATTGTACTTTTCGCTAGTTTTGGCGACTTCTATTTTTCGATCATTGTTTATTTGTATCTTTATTTTTTTTTAAGGAAATAATATTTCTTAAACAGAACTCTAGTTTTGAACCTGGCCCTTCCCCATAGGCGTCACAGGGAGTAAGGGAAATAGTCTGGCGACCTTGCCAAGGATCGAAGGATAGAAGTTCGTCAACAATTCTGGTAAGATGGAGATTCTCCAAGATTTTTTTAAGTCCCAAGACCTTAGAGTCTTGCTAAGTGCGGACGTTTCTCATTTGCTTGAGATAGGTAATATCCTAGAATTAGATTTGAGCGGATACACTGATAGGGCAGATATACTTAGAGTAGTAGTATCCCATTTAATTGAGAGGGATTTGTTACCCCCGGAGGCTATTCTATATACTCGTCCCCCTAGATTAGAGGATTCAGGACTAAGGTTAAAACTTAGAGAAATGGAATTGCTAAGTGAAGAGCGTAAGCTCAGAATGGAGTTAGAATTGAAAGCTAAAGAGGAAGAGACGAAGATTAGGTTGGCTGAAATTGAATTAAGTAGAGCAGGATTGAGTTCTGGAGTTAGCTCTTTCTCGCCTAGAGATTTTGATGTCACTAGATATATCAAATTAGTTCCCCAATTTTCGGAGAAAGAGCCGGAGACTTTCTTTGTGCAATTTGAAAAGATTGCAACTCAACTCAAAATCCCCCGAGAATACTGGACTATGTTAATGCAGTCTCGTTTCATAGGTAAGGCCCAACAGATATATTCTTCTCTTCCCCTGAGTGAAAACTCGTACGAAAGTGTTAAAATTCGGGTCCTAAAAGCGTATGAGTTAGTCCCAGAGGCATATAGGTTAAAATTTCGAAACTTTAAGAAATTGCCTCAAGTAACTTTTGTAGAGTTTGCGGCGATGCAAGAACGCCTTCTGGATAAATGGTGTACGGCTAGTGAAGTCGATTCTCTAGAGAAATTTCGAGAATTAATTTTAGTGGAACAGTTTAATTCACAGCTAGATGCAGATCTTAGGGTTTACCTAGAAGTTCAGAAACCAAGTAGTTTGTCTAAAGCTGCTATATTAGCAGAAGAGTATGCCCTGACTCACTCTAAGAAATACAAAACGGCAGATACAGACAACTTGAAGAGGACTACTTATAACACAAATACTAGGAGTACACCCACTCAGAATTCAAAACCCGAAGTTACACACACTAATTCTTACAAGTCCTACCCAAACTACCGAGACTTACATTGCACTTGGTGTAACAAGCACGGACATACAGTCTCTACCTGTTTCAAGAAACAAGGTAAATCCATGCATGCTAACCAAAGAACAACATTAACCAAAACACTAACTGTGTTTCTGATAGTCAGTTTAAAGAAAAACCCGCTAGTCCTCCCAAAGCTATGCCATTAGAACTAACTTCCAAACCTCCCGTATTGTCTAGTAATGCTAGTTCCACATGTGGTATTAAGACGGAAGCAGACCCGTGTTTTCTACCTTTTATTTCGACAGGAACAATATCCACGACAGAGCATGACGCTCCTATACAAGTGTCCATTCTTAGAGACACGGCAGCTAAACAGAGTCTCATACTGGCTCAAGCTCTTACTAATCCACAACTAACTTATTTACATTCTGATGTACTCCTAGATGGAATCGGTGGAACCCGTAGATGTCCTTTGCATAAGATATATCTAACTTCCGATTTAGTCACAGGTCCTGTTGAAGTAGCGGTAATAGACTCATTGCCAGTTCCAGGGATCCAGCTACTTTTAGCTAACGACCTTGCAGGTAGCAAAGTAACCTTGCCCATTGTTACAGAATCTCCTAACCTTGTTCTAGAATCCCCTCTTGATAACCTTAATCTTTATCCTGCTTGTGCAGTAACTCGGTCCCAGAGTAGAAAGGTAGATGAAGAAGACTCTTTTGATTTAACATGCTTATTTTCCTCAGAGCCAGAGACATTAACCATTACAGATCCTCGCCCATTAACGAGAGAAAATTTGTTAAAGGAGCAGAAGAGCGATGAGACTCTCGTCCCGCTCTTCGAAAAGGCTGCCACTGAGGCAGAGGTAAATGACATTGACAGAGGTCTTTACATTCGTAAAGACGTTCTGATGCGTAAGTATCGCCCAGCAGCTACCCCAGCTGACCAAACCTGGGAAGAAGTACACCAAATTGTTGTCCCCACTTCCTATAGAGAGAAAATCTTAGATTTAGCCCATTCTTCCGCTTTATCAGGACACCTAGGTGTCAGGAAGACCTTAAAAAGAGTAAGTGCTCATTTTCATTGGCCTACTGTGGTCAAAGATGTCTCAGATTATTGTCGTGCTTGCCCCACATGCCAGTTGGTAGGTAAAAGCAACAAACCAATTCCAGTAGCTCCTTTGCACCCCATTCCCGCTATAGGAGAATTTATTTTGATAGATGTTGTAGGACCTCTTCCTCCTTCTAAGAAAGGATTCAGATATATTCTTACTGTTATGTGTTTAGCTACCAGGTATCCCGAGGCTATTCCCCTCAAAGATACCAAAGCAAAAACAGTAATCAAAGATACCAAAGCAAAAATAGTAATCAAATCACTGCTGAAATATTTTACATTAGTAGGTTTCCCTGTTGAGATCCAAAGTGATCAAGGAAGTAATTTCCTGTCTAAATATTTTAAGAATGCATTGTTTGAGTTAGGTGTCATGCACACCACTTCCTCATGACACCTAGGTGTCAGGAAGACCTTAAAAAGAGTAAGTGCTCATTTTCATTGGCCTACTGTGGTCAAAGATGTCTCAGATTATTGTCGTGCTTGCCCCACATGCCAGTTGGTAGGTAAAAGCAACAAACCAATTCCAGTAGCTCCTTTGCACCCCATTCCCGCTATAGGAGAACCTTTTTCCAAAATTTTGATAGATGTTGTAGGACCTCTTCCTCCTTCTAAGAAAGGATTCAGATATATTCTTACTGTTATGTGTTTAGCTACCAGGTATCCCGAGGCTATTCCCCTCAAAGATACCAAAGCAAAAACAGTAATCAAATCACTGCTGAAATATTTTACATTAGTAGGTTTCCTTGTTGAGATCCAAAGTGATCAAGGAAGTAATTTCCTGTCTAATTTTTTAAGAATGCATTGTTTGAGTTAGGTGTCATGCACACCACTTCCTCACCTTATCATCCACAGTCTCAGGGCGCCTTGGAAAGGTTCCACGGCACCTTGAAGAGCATGATGCGTAAGTTTGTACAAGAACAGGAGAAGGATTGGGAAGAAGGCCTTCCCTTCCTTTTGTTTGCTGCTAGGACTGCTGTTCAAGACAGTTTAGGTTGTAGCCCAGCTAGTCTACTCTACGGACATGATGTCCGGGGTCCTCTCAAGATGGTAAAGGAGAAGTGGATGGAAGAAGACGTCCAAGTCCCGTCCCTCCAGTATCTCTCTCAAATTCAAGAAAGACTGGTGACTGCCTGGAAGATTGCTAGGGAGAATCTAGAAAATTCTCAAAGGAAAATGAAGGTAAAGTACGACCGTAAGGCTAAACCACGTAGTTTTTCTCCAGGAGACCAAGTGTTGGTCTACCTCCCAGTAGCAGGTGAGCCCCTTATGGCCAAGTACCAAGGGCCTTATACTATTTTAGAAAAGGCCAGTAGCTTAAACTACATTATTCACACTCCGGAAAAAAGAAAAACTAAGAGGTTAGTACATATCAATGCTTTAAAACCCTTCTACCACAGAATACCCATTGCCAGCCATACTACTGTTGGTGTAGATGAGACGGAGAGATTTTTCCCTCAGCCAGAACTGCCTCTTCAAAACTCCAAGATATTAGAGGACCTCGACTCTAAGGTAAACCACTTAGAACCTTATCAGCGATGTTCATTGAAGAAACTACTTCTCAAATTCCCTTCCCTGTTCACTGACAGTCCGAGACAAACTGAGTTAGTTCAGCATGAGATAAAATTAGTCTCGCAGGATCCTATTAAACTGCCCCCATATCGGTTAAACCCGACCAAGAGAGAGTGCCTACGTAAAGAGGTAAATTCTTTGATTGATCAAGGTATTATAGAACCTTCACATAGTCCTTGGAGTTCACCATGTATTTTGATTCCTAAATCTAACAATACTTACAGGTTAGTAGTTGATTACCGAAGGGTAAATGAGAAGACTAAAGCTGATGCTTACCCCTTACCTCGGATTGAGGATATCATAGATAACTTAGGGTCAGCTACCTACCTTACTAAGTTAGATTTCTTGCATGGGTTTTACCAAATAAGCCTCCACCCTGATGCGAAGGAAATTACTGCCTTCGTGACCCCTGACGGTTTATACCATTTCAACGTTATGCCTTTTGGTTTGAGAAACTCTCCTGCTACCTATCAACGTTTGATAAACACACTTATTACAGGTTTGCCAGGAGTAAGGAGTTATTTGGATGATATTATTATCTACAGTAAAACATGGGAGGAACATTTAACCCAACTTTATAATTTCCTCAGCAGAGCTGATCAAGCTCGCCTCACCTTGAACTTGGCCAAGAGTGAGTTTGGACAAGCCCAGGTGGCTTATTTAGGACATGCAGTCGGCAACTCCATGGTTAAACCCCTGGACCTCAAAGTGAAGGCTATAACCAACCTACCTAGACCTACTAACCGCAGGGAAGTAAGAAGGGTGTTGGGAATGTTCGGGTATTATCGCCGTTATTGCAAAAATTTTGCAGAGATAGCTGAGCCCCTGACTAATCTACTGAGAAAGGACCAACGGTTTCAGTGGACCCCGACATGCGATCAGGCCTTCGCGCAACTTAAATCCCTAATAAAGCATAGCCCAGTGCTGATAACCCCAGACTATACTTTGCCTTTTCATCTCTATACAGATTCCAGCGAAGTAGGGATTGGAGCGGCTCTGCTACAAGAACGTCATGGTACCAAACGTGTGGTAGCATACTTCAGCCGTAAACTGAAACCTTCGCAGCGTCATTATTCCACTATTGAGAAGGAATGTCTGGCCCTCATAGAAGCGTTCCGGCACTTCGAACCCATCATCGGAGGTCACTTCGAGATACACCTCCACACGGATCACAATCCTCTGGTGTATCTTAACCGAATGGCGAATACGAACCAGAAACTCACCAGATGGTACCTCGAACTTCAGGGGGTCCCCATTTCCTACCATCACGAAGCCGGAATTAGGAACGTTCTTGCAGACACGCTCTCCCGTAGCGTGTCTCTTGAGGAAGGAGGAGTTACGACTACAGGCTCGTCGTAGTGATTTTTTTTATTCAGACGCACATGAGCGCATGTACGTATGTGTAACTCGGACTATGCCGGCCGTTCCCACGGTAAGGCTTGGTGGACTTCTCGATATCCAACTGTAAGAGTACTGTTAAAGTGATGATTTATATTTATATGATGTATTCCATTCCTTTTGTACACTGTTAACCAAATTCTATACATTACATATAGATTTATGTATGTCTATTGTCTGGTGGAACTCTCTTGTCAATCTTACGAGTTGATTTACGTAAGATAAGAGAAATTACATATTCTCTTAATCTTCGGACTCCGGTGAGAAAGTTCTGTGCCTACGTGAGGTGTATTCACGTCTGAAGACTCTTAAAGTGATGATTTCTATTCATCGGATTGTATTTCGTTCCTTTTTGTGCTTTGACAAACTATTCCATACTTTGCATATGAATTTATGTATGTGTATTACCTTGCGGATCTATCTTGTCAATCTTAGGATTTGATTTACGTAAGATTAAAGTAATTGCATATTTTCGTCGTTTTCTGATGCTGTAACGTCGTTGTGGGCATGCTAGCTTAAGCGCGCGCTAAAGAAATTGGCGTGTGAACTAATTTTGTGGCAACTGCGTCCCTAACTTACATTTACGTACGTATAGATATTCATATAAAAACTATTAAGTTTCTGCTTATCTAAGATTGACAAGGTAACTTCATCAAATATTATTATCTATTCATTGATGTAAAGAATATCCGTGTATGTACTTGGAAATATTCCTAAACACTCTTGTTAATCGTCGCGTCTAGCGATACTTGGCAACTCTCCGGATCTGACGGAGAAGAGTCTATATATATGTCATTGCTTGTAACGGTCAGGGACTCTGCCTCTCAGAGCCCCCCATTGCACTGGTTCCTCTACGTTTTGGGACTTAGAATATTTTTTTCTATTCTCGAATCTTTGTGGACTCTGTTTATCAGAGCCTCATTGCTCGTGTCAATTTTGTCGGACTTAGTCGTAGAAATTTTCTCGACTTTGCTATTTTCTTTACGTAAATTATTACGTAGGACTTAGTTTCCATTCTGATGGTCGATATTTCTCGACCTTACCACTTATTGTCTTTAAGACTATTTTTGATTGTTATTGATTGTCGATATTTGATCGACACTTGTATATTTACGTGTCTTGGCAATACTAGCCTTTTATGTTCTGTGAATTTACGTGTTACGGACATTGTACTTTTCGCTAGTTTTGGCGACTTCTATTTTTCGATCATTGTTTATTTGTATCTTTATTTTTTTTTTAAGGAAATAATATTTCTTAAACAGAACTCTAGTTTTGAACCTGGCCCTTCCCCATAGGCGTCACAATATATATACATATACATATATATATATACATGTATATATATACATGTATATATATATATATATATATATATATATACATATATATTGATAAGTATATTTATATTGCTGGGAGTGGATTTATACATTTGAGTCAGGCTATCTACACACACACACACACACACACACACACACACACACACACACACACACACACACACCACACACACACACACACACACATATATATATATATATATATATATGTATGTATGTATGTATGTATGTATGTATGTATGTATGTATGTATATACATACACACTGAATGGTTCACAGGGATCAATTAATATTTTTTTCAACCACAAATCACTTTTAATTCCATGCCATCGCAATCGAGACTGAGAGTCACTCGAAGGAGGCATCCGTTGGAAATTGAAACGTAGACGAGCCGAGGATTCGAACCCAGCTAACCCGTAACAAAGCTACAGTGAAGTAAACCAATACGCTATCAAGAGAGATATAAGTTTAGCACGACTTTCTTTTATTTGTATGCTCGAATTACATACACCTACACGAAATATCGCATTCAACATACCTCCGTCATGATAGAGTATTGGATAGTATGTGCGCGCGGGAAAGTTTATACATACACACTGAATGGTTCCAAGTGATCAGTGTGTATGCATAAACTTTCCCACGCACACGTACTATCCAATATCCAATTAATTTAATCATTTATTAATTTTTCTTTTACTCGTTTACTCGTTTATTCGTTTATTCGTTTATTCATTTATTCATCTATTCACTTCTTCGTTTATTCACATATTCACTTATTCACTTATTCATTTATTCATTTATTCATTTATTCATTTATTCATTTATTCATTTATTCATTTATTCATTTATTCATTTATTCACTTATTCACTTATTCACTTATTCACTTATTCACTTATTCACATATTCATTTATTCATTTATTCATTTATTCATTTATTCATTTATTCATTTATTCATTTATTCATTTATTCATTATTCATTTATTCATTTATTCATTTATTCATTTATTCATTTATTCATTTATTCATTTATTCATTTATTCATTTATTCATTTATTCATTTATTCATTTATTTATTCATTCATTTGTTTATTTATTTATTTATTCATTTCTTAACTTGTTCATTTATTAATTTATTCATTTGTTATTTTTTTCGTCTTCTCAATTTTTTTTCTTATTTATCCTTCTATTCATGTATTTATTTTAACTAATTCATTCATTTATCTATTTCATAATTTATTCATTCTTTTATTTATTTACTGAAATATTTACTAATATTACTTATATATTTATTCATCTACTTAATCATCTGTTCATTTATTTATCTATATTCACCTACCCATTTCCTTACACATTTATTTATTTATATGATTTTGCGTCTAGTCGGATGTTCTTGTGTTATGTGATGGGATGAAGACATAAGACTGAAGTCTCTTCCTTGGAACTGTGCCCATCATCATCCTGTGTTATGGGAAGGAATTTGGTTTGTATGTATATGTGTTCTATTGGGTTCTAATGCTTTCTGTTATTATTCTTAATGTCTTGGTTTGCTTAGTTTCTAGACTGTCTATGTTATCTTGACAAGAGGGATATATATTGGCTAAAACAAATGCTTATATATATACATATATGTTCTATTGGGTTCTAATGCTTTCTATTATTATTCTTAATGTCTTGGTTTGCTTTGTTTCTAGATTGTCTATGCTATCTTGACAAGAGGGATTCAT
>NC_134817.1:43146293-43156293 GCF_046742065.1 Oratosquilla oratoria
GGTGCATGAATTCAAAGTCACGCCCATAAGGAGTGACATTTACTTGAGGAGTCAGAGGAGATTGGATTAGAAAAATTAGTGACGTCAGACGAAGGTAGCTTAGCGTAGGATACGGGGATCTCGAGAGACGATGTGGGGAGACGAGAGAGAGAGATCCTGAGTGTAACAAGACTGTGAAATTACAGTGAAAGAAGAAAAGTACAATTTCTTTACCCCAGGACTGATTTGAAGTACATGACAAGAACTAGGCAAGGGGCCTAATGCACTTGGAAACTAGTGAGACTAAAGGAAACTAGGCATGGGGCCTACTGCTTAAAAAGTATTGGAAAACTTATAAGTGACTACTAACAGAATAGAAGGAGAGGTCTGACAGTGGTGACAGTGACTACAAGGGGAGGTGAAAACCACTTATTCCATGCAAAGCTAATTTAGTAAGTAGTCTTTCGTGTGGGACGGTATCAAAAGCTTGTGCAAAGTCTAGATATATTTAATCTATATTGTTTCTTTTGTCATAATTCGAGATAACTGTGTTGTAGAATTCGAGTAAGTTAGTCACGCAAGAACGTTTCCGTCTGAAACCATGCTGGCTATCATTTATCAAACGGTTACTTTCTAAATGATGTTCGATAGCATCTCTGATGATAGTTTCCATTATTTTTCCTACGATTGAAGTCAAACTTATAGGCCTATAGTTATTTGGTTTCTTTTTGTCACCTTTTTTTGAATATGGGAGTAACGTTAGCTAGCTTCCATTCTCTTGGGACATCTCCGGATATGATGAATTTCTTGAAAATAATTTCTAATGGAGCAACAATCTAATTTTTCATTTCCTTTAAGATTCTTGGATGCCAACCGTCAGGCCCTGGTGTTTTATTAACTTTGAGTTTGTCTATACACCTTTTATTTTTATTTTATTTTTTGTTATATTTACCGTAGTGAGTAAGTTTACCCTAGACTTTTCACAGGTTTCAGTTTGGAATTCACCTTGAGGTGTTTTGTTTACGAATACCGAGCTAAGATAATTGTTTAAGATATTACACATTCCTTCATTTGAATATACACACACACACATATATATAGATACATACATATATATATACACAATGTAACACATGTTTTGTTTATTTGTATTTTTTCATGTTTATATATGTATTTTGTGTCACTGAATCCAAATATCACATCAGTTTTGACGTAACATCGATATTTCTTTATTTATTCTTGATTTTATATTTTATTGTTATATACGCAACCTTTCTCTACAGTAGTTAATTGATTCAATCTACTTTAGCATTCTAAGGATAATTATACAACATCTAGTATTTTTTTCATAATATGAAGTGTATTTAAGAGCTACAATATTAGTAAGAACAAAATAAACAACACAACTTTGCACTGCAAGTGTTTTGATGACTCTTCTCATGATTAGAAGTGCTTTGACGATCGAGATTTTCTAGAATGCATGCTTTCGTCTTTTCTAACTAGTGACCATATGTAATCTCCCATCATAGCAGTATTCCATCGTCCTTGATATCTTCTTTCCATAGTTGCGATATCCTGATGAAATCTCTCGCCATGCTCCTCACTGACAGCCCCCAGGTTTTCGGGGAAGAAATCTAGGCGAGAATGCAAGAAATGTATCTTCAAGGACATACGACAACCAAGTTTCCTGAAGTTCTCAATAAGCTTTGCCACTATTTGTCTATAATTAGGGTCCTTGTGATTTCCTAGGAATCCGCGAACTACATCACGAAATGAACACCAAGCTTCTCTTTCAACTTTCGTCATAGCTCTTTCCAGTTTCTCCGACTTCAACATTTTGTTTACCTGGGGTCCAACAAATATACCACCCTTGAGCTTAGCCTCAGATAGCTTGGGAAACATGAGACAAATTTCTTGGAAATTTTCGCCTCCAAAATCCAAAGCCTTCACAAACTGTTTAATTAACCCTAGCTTGATATGAAGTGGGGGTAATAAAACTTTTTTCGAATCTACTAGAGGCTGTCTGAGAACATTTAACATTCCTGGCTGCAGTTCAACTCTTGGGGGCCAATGAACTTTATTATAATGATCATCATCAGCCCTGCTGTCCCATAAACAAAGAAAACAGGAATACTTTGTGTATCCCCCTTGTAAGCCAAGCAAAAAGGCTAGCATCTTGAAATCACCACAAACATCCCATTTGAATTCAGCATAATTGATTTTTTTAAGAAGCTTTTTGACATTATGATAGATTTCTTTCTTCTGTACTGAGTGTGCGAGAGGCAAAGATGGGTTTTTATTTCCATTGTGGAGCAATACTGCTTTGAGACTTCGTGTTGAGCTATCTATGAACAGTCGCCATTCTGCAGGATCATGTTCGAGTCCAAGGGCTGTAAACAAACCAGTAACATCCTTACAATAACACATATCATCACTAAAGTCATAGTAAATTTTAAATTCTTCATGTCGTTTCCGGTACACAGATGTCCTGCAGTCTTCTCCTAGTAGATTCCATTCTTTCATCCTTGATGTAAGAAGCTCAGCTCCTGACTTAGTAAGACCTAAGTCTCTGATTAAGTCATCTAGCTCACTCTGACTTGGAAAGTGAGGCTCCGAAGTCGTTCTTGGTGCAAAATCTTCGTCTCCCATTTCATGGCTGCTGCTACCTGCTGACCCTTCAGGTGAAATTTCCATTGCATCTTCCATCTGGAAAGAAAGAAATAACTAAATATAGCAACTTCAACAAAGACGAATAGCATTAGTATTCCATATATCTTTAGGAAAGTGAATGTATATTAAGTACTTAATATTGAAGTTAATTAAAAGTAAAGAGAGTATGATAAAAATAAACTTGCATTTTCTGGTGGTTGTGGTACTGGTAAGCTATCATCATGTGGGACAGGTGCTCTAGATGATGGTATGTCTGGATAATGCAGAGCTTGTCTTCCTTTCACTTTCCTGTACTTCGTCACATCAATCATACAAAAGTAGCAGTCGTCGTGATGGTTCTTCGGCTCTCTCCATATTCTAGGAATGGCAAAAGGCATTGCCCTTCCTGTACCTCTCAGCCATCCTTCTAGAGTAGATCGGCAGCTTCCACAAATCACATGAGGTGCCCATGGCTTGTCCTGGTCACCCATGGGCATTCCGAAATAGAGTCTGTACGCTATCCACACTTTAGCACCTCTCACGATCTTATGTAGTACTTGTTTTTTCCCAATATAATAACCACACACATAGCAAAATGTATCAGGAGAATTTTCACATCCTCTAGTAGCCATCTTAACAGGTAAATAGTTCAGTCATTGATCTGAAAGAGAAAATTAGATAAACATTTAGTAGCAGACCACATAACAATTCCAAAATATACATGGTAACATTGAAATTATATTATTTCTATAACGGTCGATGATACAGAAAAAATAATTGCATATTTGAAATGAGCAGGAAAAATGGATTAATAAACTCTAAAATAAAATACAAAAAAAAAAAAAATGTTACGTTGTGTATATATATATATATATATATATACATATATATATACATACATATATATACATACACACGTATATATATATATACATATATATATTTATATATGTATGTATATATATGTATATATATACATATATATATATATACATGTGTGTGTGTGTGTGTGTGTGTGTGTGTGTGTGTGTGTGTGTGTGTGTGTGTGTGTGTGTGTGTGTGTGTGTGTGTGTGTGTGTGTTGTGTGTGTGTGTGTGTGTGTGTGTTTGTGTGTGTGTGTGTGTGTGTGTGTGTGTGTGTGTGTGTGTGTGTGTGTGTGTGTGTGTGTGTGTGTGTGTGTGTGTGTGTGTGTGTGTGTGTGTGTGTGTGTGTGTGTGTGTGTATTTGTGTGTGGGGGTGCCTTTGTGCATATGTATATGTACGTGTATATGTGCTCAGATAAGAGGGAGGGTGGAGGGGTGTCAAGTGTATTCAGGGATGGAATGGGTGGAAATGATTTTATGCCTTTTCCTTTTTGGCTACCCCCCTTGTAAAGGGGAAGAAGCCTTAATATATGTATGTATGTGTGCGTTTCAATATGACTGTATCTAATCTTAAAACTACTTGTACATTACTGTTAGTGTCGATACCTTACTTCAACTTTATAATTGCATGTTATTATAGTTTAAACTTTCTTCTTCGTATCAATAACTAATGCTAAATAAAGTAGCTTATAACCTTCAGGATTGTTGGAGTATCTCTTCATCTAAATAGAATTGCCTAGCGGTAACTAAAAAACATGTACAATGCAACTTTCCTCCAGGATGAGTTAACATGAATTCATCCAATTTGATTTCCGGGTCTTTAAGCACACCGGAGTTTCAAAATCCCATTTGTTGATGAGGATTTGTGGGCTTCCCGGGGAGTAGGGCAGAGTTTCTCTACGTCATTTCCGCATGAACAACTTCATTCTGGAATGGTCTAAATTCAGAAAGATTCGACCGTTTTGTAAAATCTATAAGAATATCTAGCGCTTGAAAACTGCATTTCCTAGAGGTTACAAAGTTCTAGAATGTGATTAGCGTTTCAAGTTACCTCGGTGACCTCTTCTCTTTTGAGTGGTACTTATCCTTTTACTTTGACCGTCATTAACTAATCTTTTTTATATTGAAAATATCCTTCGATAGTGAAGAGGATCAAACTATCTTAAACAAGCCCTTCCGAACCTACTGCTACTTATCTTTTTATTCCAGCTGTCGTCAGGCGATTTCATTGAGTTATATGGAACCCTTCTCCTAGAATCCACATGTTGCATCGATGGCTAAAGCAAAGTCGATGGCGAAGGCGACAGCGTTGATGACGGTATCGGCTGCGAAGCTAAAAGACAATCAACTTTGATTAGTTGAGTTGATTGACGTGGAAAATTGCTGAAAATGACAGCCAATTGCCAGGAAAGAAGACATTCTCCCCAATACACACACCACCACCACAACCACTACCACTCCCACCGCCACTAGTACCACCACCACCATCATCATCCACCATCATCACGAAGAGCTGAATAGTCCAGCATATTGCCATCGTCAAGAAAGTGAGGAGCCCAAGCCAGTATGCGGCTGAAGCTGCCACCTTTGCCCTGTGCACTTGGCCTGCTAAGTAAGATAACAGTCACTGCTGAGAATCGAATAGAAGTGCGGGGTTGAAACCCGCGACTAAACGAATGAGACCAGCACGCTTCCAATTACACAACCAACGCACAGGAGCAAGAATATTCCCATAATTTTGGAAGACATATGGCCAAAATAGAATATATATATATATATATATATATATATATATATATATATATATACATATATATATATATACATATATATATATATATATATATATATATATATATATGTATAAGAAGAAAACACAACTGACACCACAGTCGGAAGAAAGAAAGAGTTGAATAAGCAAACCTATATATTTCGATTGCTAATTGTAATCCTCTTCAGTAGTACAAAGTGAGAGGATTACAGTTAGCAATCGTAATATATAAATTCGCTTATTCAACTCTTTCTTTCTTCCGACTTTAGTGTCAGTTATGACTTACAAATCTGTTATTATACTTATCGCCAGTGATAAGAAGAAAATATAAGAGGAAATATAATATATGGTAATATGTCATCCACAGTCACTAAATTAAATAAGAGTGTGTGGCCTTTGGCTACCTCCCTTGGAAGGGGGAAAAAGCCTTGGTATATGTATGTATATATGTATGTGTGGCCTTGTACAGAAAAAATCCTTCAAGTTATTGAATTCGTCCTAGAAGGTAGTGAAGAGCTAGTCAAGAGTTTTTCAAAGTTAAAGGAGTTTCAACACTCTAACATTTTGCTAACATATGCACTTTTTCTCTTCCTACCTCTCTTTGCTCCTCTTCCTCTAACTCCTTTTCTTCTCTCTCCGCCTCCTCTAATCCAGTCAGATTCACCTCTCTCTCCTCATTTCCAATTGAGAAGATTGCACACCCATTCTCTCTATTTCCCTTCATCACATTAGCTTGCGTTAACTTCTCTCTTTATTTCTCACTGTCATTTTCTCTTACCTGGATTTTCTCCTTTTTACTGGGCATAAAATCTAATTCTAATATCTTTGAAACCTTTCCTAAGCTTACATAAACTTTGCCTTATCATTAGGTCTCCTCTATTTGGTTCCTAAGTTTTTGTGTATATTTAATCTCTTTTTCACAATTCAATTATTTTTCTTTGGTTTTCATTCATCAACATACGCCTTTCATCGCTCATCCTTCTTTCTTCTATATCTATGTACACTATGCATATTGTGCTCTTCAAATGTAATGGTATCTTGGAAGGTATAGAGCGTATTGCATGATGCCCCTTGCTACCTCATGTACTTTGGATGCCAGGTAAAAGACCTGTTACAATTATCCATTAGATACAAATCTGAGTCCTTAGAAAGCATAGCCATATCAAAAAGAAAACTCTACCATAGCCCGCCGTTTTATGCCTAAAGTTATAATCTATACTACGTATGAGATACCTTAGTTGAAATCTTTTAGGAAATTTCCTTAGAAAAAAAAAATCCCTCAAATACTTTTTCACTTTCACCCTTCCAATGCTTGGTGGACATTTTCCTATTAATCAATTTGCTACCAAGCTATCTTACTAGCCTTTGTATCCCATCAGAAGTGAAGGGGTTATAGTTTATCTCAATCAAATATTCTAATACAGAGTGACACTTTAGTCTTTGTCTGGGTCTTCAGAACTAATTTCAATAATCAACATAAAACCCACTCAGTAGGAAATGGTTCAGTAACTACAGTACAATGTCTGACCTTAAGCTAAAAAAGCTTGCCTGATGATAAGACAGAAGTTTGCGAACTACAGTACGTTATCGGTTTAAAAAGGGTCGTACATCCATGCATATATAAAAGGCTTCCCCCCCCTTACAAGTGAGGTAGCCAAAAAAACAAAGGCATAAAAACCCCTCCTACCCATTCCATCCCTACCACTACCCTCCACCCTCTTCCTTCCCTTTCATCTTGACACCTCCTGGACGACGGGTCATCCCTACATCTTGTTTACTGCCCTGGGCCAGAAGCAGTGTCGCAAGACACAGCACATCCACAGCAAGGTTGCTTCATTAAATCGGCGACCCCCCCTCTCCATCCCCTCATGCAGAAAAGGAGAAGACGGGGAGAAATCTCAATTACTCCTTTTGTTCCTCTCCTAATCCTCTCAATTAAGACCCTCCCATAAGCCTTCCCAACTACACTTAACAAATAGATCCCTCTGAAACTACTACACTCACACTTGTCTCCTTATACCCTGTAAAGTGCGACTATAAAGGCACTCCTCTAGTACTCAGGCACTCTACCTTCTCTGAGATACACATTAAGTAACCTCACCAGTCAGTCCACCATTCCTGTACCTCCCTTTTTTCAGACATTCTGCATGACATCCGTCCAGACCAGATGCCTTTCCTACTCTCATCATCTTAACAACTGCTTTTACCTCATCTTTCCTTATTTCTCCTCCATTTTCCTCACTCATCACCGGCATTTTCTTAGCCCTTCCCACTGCAACTACCTTCCCCTCCCTATCCTCCTTCATATTTAGCAACTCCCTAAAATACTCTGCCCATCTTCCTCTCACTGCCTTCTCTACAATTATCATATCTTCATCAGCACCTTTTACCTTTTCTTCTCTACTTGATTTGCCTCCTCTTCCTCTTTTAATTTCTTTCCAAAACATCTTTTTATTACTTTCAAAAATTGTCATACTCTTTCCCCATTTCACATCTGCTCTTCTCTTTACTTTTTACCACTCATATGACTCCCTCGTTCTGTTTTGTAATCAATCTATGAAACCTCGCTTTTTCTTTTCTACAACCTTCTTTGCTTCCTCATCCTACCACTCACTACTCTTCCTTCTATTTCCTCCTGACCTCCTTGTTCCACAAACCATCATTGCACACCTTGTGACTCCCTCCTTGAACCATCCCCATTCCTCCTCCACTCCTAGTTCTAATCAATCCTAGTTCTTCACTCCCTCCCACTACTTTCTCAGCTTTTTCTTGTATTCCGTCTCCTTTTCTTTCTCATTTAATAATTTCACTCTAAGCACCTCCCTACCTTTGTCCTTTTCCTCTCTCTCCATTTATCCTCCACTCTCAACTTACCTTCCACCAGAAAATGATCTGATATCCCCCACTCTCTCCCCTTAGAACATGTACATCCTTAACTCTTCCTATTATAATCCTATTTACCACTATATAGTCCATTAACGCTCTATCTATCACCCTTTCATCCACCGCCCTCTCCCATGTTTACTTATGCTAGACTTTCTTTTTAAACACTGTATTTGCTATCACCAACTCTCTTCCACTACACATCTACACCATCAACTCTTCACTACAATTCTTTACTGGAACTCCACAATTTCTAACCACTCTGTCTATTGGTTCATTTCCTACCCTAGAATTAAGGTCTCTCAATACTACTACATTGACGTTTCTCCTTAATCCCTCTATGCACTTATTTAATCCATCCAAAAAGCCTCCCTTTCTTCTACACTGTTCTCACTACCAGGCCCATGTGCACTTACAAAAAACCACAACTCCTTTCCCAATTTCACCTTCATCACATTAACCTTGAAGAAACCTCCTTCCACTCCACTACACGTTTACCTATCTCTTCACTTACTAGTATAGCCACCCCTTCTCTTCCTTGTCCTCTCTTCACTTCTGAGAACCTCCCAACTACACTCACAAACTCACACTCGCCCCTCCCTCACAACTTAGTTTCACTCAACGGCAACACACCTATCTTTCTTCTCACAAACATACTGCCTATTTGTTCCTTATTGCTCTCATCTGTACTACATTCCTGCATATTAAAAGACCCAAACCTTAGGGTACTGGTTGGAAAACTCCTAGACCCTCTTATGCCTATTCTTTTTTTAGGAATTTCCCTTGTGGTGCTACAGGGAGAAGGATACCTATTCCTAATCTCTGTCCCGTATTTCTCTCCTCTTACGGTTTAAGTGGAAATAGTTGATTCCACTATTCTTTCCTCTCGCCACAGGGTAGCTATTCCTAGATCAGTAACATGATAGTTCTACAACACAATAAAGTCAATTATTGTTGAATAAGATGAAATATATACAAAATAATAATTCTTTCTCTTCATATCGTTTGTCTCTGTCTTTCTCATATTATCTTTTATACATCTTTAGTTATCAAACACAAGTGTCACCTTTATAGATATTGTTTTGGCTAACTTCAGGTAATCTTATTCAGCAATTAGGAAAATGCGGGATTTGAAGGATTGAGAAAAAATAACTACCCATCAAAGACCGAGGTCACTTCTACAGAACTTGTTCTCGCTAAACTATTTAATTTAGTAACATTATTGGATGAAAAAATACCCATGAAAGTTCAAGTTTACTCTTATAGATCCTGTTCTGGTTAATACCAACTTACAAGCATCTTATCCGGCTTGCAGGGAGTTTTCGAGGTGAAGGGTCAAACTAATAATATTTTCATCTTCTTTCTCTCAACCGAACAAATTGGTCCTACCCCAGAGCAGTATAGATCCTCTCATGTCATTCCTCTCAATACGATTTGTACATTGACCTACCAATCATCCTTTCATATACCGGCTCATAATTCAGCAGTGCCCTTTCTTCATTCATCTAAACTTTCTTCGCTACTATCTATGTCAGTGTTTCTCCAACAGACGTTGACATAATCTACCGTGCTTCATTCAATATATCTAAAAAAAATCCTGAAGAGGAAGAGAAGAAGCATGGAAGAGACAGAGGGAACAGTGCAGAACATAGGGAAATAGCTGAATTGATCAAATAAAGGGGTAGGAGAAGGTGGAAAGAGGAAGGCAGAGGAAAGGAAGAAATTATGGTGCTCATGGGAATAAAAAGAAAGAAGGAAAAATTTAAGAGACAAGTACTGTAATAGAGTTGGAGGGCAAACAAAAAATAGTTAGAATGGGTGGTAGCGATATACAAGGAGGGCAGGCGAGTTAGCA
>NC_134817.1:43171547-43174047 GCF_046742065.1 Oratosquilla oratoria
CCCAAGCGCTTCGTGTAATTCATCATCTTCACCAGGGGAATACTGAAAAAGTTGATGCACAAGAGGTTTAAAAATAACAAGATTAATACAACTAAGAAAGAGGAAAGGAACTTTGACATAGCACAAGACTAGACCACAAAATATTGACATTTAAAGGAAAAGGAACCCGGTGAAGCGATCAAAAAGTCACATCAATGAAAACTAAGGAACTTAAGTTCTTGGTACACCAGTCCATCAAATGAAAATCAAGAAAATCTAGAGAACAGCATCTTCTCAATTACAACCAATATCATACAAAATTTTGAGCGTCACAATCTCAACGACCAACTGATTAACAATAATCTTGTTTTAATGAATGATAAAATCTTATTCTTCAATCTATTTCATATTAAAATGCCATTACTGATATTAAGATGTACAAGAACCTTCCAGGAAATTTTTTTATAATAACCTGACTTTCTATTAGTGTTTCATCAATAATTTGACAAATGAATACGAATACAAGCAATGAGAGAGATCAGGAAGCATTAGACGTCCCCAAATTTAATACAATGACTTATGATTGAATGGTCTTGTATTAAATTGCGGACTAATGCTCACATTATCAATTCCTTGTGACTTTTTTGTGCTTCACCGGTTCCTTTCCCCCCTAGTGTCAACTATATTTACGTGTCATCTCTACGTGCTAAGTGGCCAAGTATCCTTTCCCTAAACAGTGTTTAAATTTTGCGTGCACAATCTGGGCGCGTACCAAATACTTGCCTGATTTCCTTTTCCTAGGTGTATAAATCTCTTTTTTATTTATTAAACCTACTTTGTAACACAACTTTTTCTGGTATTTCTACCCCCCTGAAAAAGAAACAATGTGAAAATTAACACTAAAGCGCTTGGGAATAATAACTGTTCTCTTACCCTTCCGATTTCCTCCGATAGTGGTCTACCAGCAATCAATTTGTGGATCACACAGAAGATTATATGTAGTTTACTAAGTGGATGCTTCTCTGCATAATTACTATCATATATATATATAATAAGATATAATCATCATCATCTCTGAATATACTATACGTATATATATATATATACTGCTTATAACACTATATATATACCATATATATATATACTATCGAACTTAATATCATATTATACTATATCATATGTGTGTGGTGCTGTCTGTATTCACTTGGTCTTTGGATCACGTGTTGGACTCGTGATCGACAGCTATTTTCCCTCCTGGAAGAGAGCTCAGAGCTCGTAGGTCCGCATCTATGGGTAATGCTATGACCTTGCACACACACACACCCCCAACTCCCCGCCCACGAGAGTTGGAGTAACACCCCTCAGCGCTGCGATACTGATATTATTTCAGCCCCGGGCGAGAGTCGTAACCCGACCTCCGTAGTGGCAGGCCAGAGCTCTAAACCACAGCGCCATGAGAGGCGTGTGTGTGTGTGTGTGTGTGTGTGTGTGTGTGTGTGTGTGTGTGTGTGTGTGTGTGTGTGTGTGTGTGTGTGTGTTGGTGTGGGTGTGTGCGGTGTGTGTGTACGTGCGTGTGTGTGTGTGTGTGTGTGTGTGTGCGTGTGTGTGTGTGTGTGTGTGTGTGTGTGTGTGTGTGTGTGTGTGTGTGTGTGTGTGTGTGTGTGTGTGTGTGTGTGTGTGTGTGTGTGTGTGTGTGTGTGTGTGTGTGTGTGTGTCGTGTGTGTGTGTGTGTGTGTGTGTGTGTGTGTGTGTGTGTGTGTGTGTGTGTGTGTGTGTGTGTGTGTGTGTGTGTGTGTGTGTGTGTGTGTGTGTGTGTGTGTGGGTGTGTGTGTGTGTGTGTGTGTGTGTGTGTGTGTGTGTGTGTGTGTGTGTGTGTGTGTGTGTGTTTGTATGTGTGTGTACTGTTATCTCATAAATCACTATCCTATTTTTGTAACATAATATTTTTAAGAAATACTATACTGTCATTAAAATATATATCTTGAAAATTCTTTTATTTCAAATATTTGTTTCATCCCGCCCATAATTATAAAGAGATGAAAAAATACAAGGTTTATATTTATTTTTAGGTAAACTAGAATTGCTTCTAGCATAATGATTCCTTTTCGTTGAACTAAATTGGTGTGAGGTGTATAGACTTCCATTTGGTGGGTATGTATTCTAAGTCTCAGTGAATAGCCTTAAGTTTGCATTTAATTTCCACTGAATATAATGCTAGTGTTTATTGTATTTTATCTAACTTTTCATCTGCCCATTTTATTATCAGTATTTCTCTATAATGAGGTAAGTATCTATCTGGGTTTAAAGTACGCTTTATGATTGGTTTATCAAAAATTTCGTATATGATCTCCACTCAAGAAACCATTTGCCCTCTATTGCGCCGAGGAAGTGTCTAGTCTGACTGACACTAAAGCGAGGACCACATAAAAGGGTATCAGATCTCTCTAGGGAAGATCATAATTTTCATTGCCAGAACCTAGATTGCTTCAGAAGGTCCCATCTAGCAACGGCGGTACATGAT
>NC_134817.1:43191547-43199047 GCF_046742065.1 Oratosquilla oratoria
GGGTCCGCTAGAGGAGGCCATTGCTTTCTTTGTAACCTAACATTTTATATCGGACAAATGTATCAAAACTAGAAACCTAACATTGTATATAGGACAAATATATCACCTATTGACTTATTCAATGCAGTATAAGTTAATATAAACTTTTGTAGTGAAATATGAAACTGTTTCTAAGGCACTGTTATGCTTTGAAAAAATCCAATTTTAGCCGGACTTAGCAGGTACTATTATATGAGGTTAGCGGACACATGGGTTGGTGATCTTTTTTTCTTTTATCTTTTTAAATCAGATTTATTTGATTTAAATAGATTTTTATTTATATAGATTTTGAATATTGTGGGATTGCTATCTGATATGCAATCTGATTGCTAAAGGACGTTTTTAGCATATCAATATAAGGAGCAGTGTTATATAGACTTGCCACAAGTATACAAGGAAGGGTATAAGCCTATATGTAATATATATATATATATATATATATATATATACATATATATATATATATATATATATATATATATATATACATATATATATATATATATATATATATATATATATATATATATATCACTGTGCAGCCCCTAACAAGTTCCAACAAGACTCTTATTGAAACTTGTTCTAGGTAAGCAGATTCTCACTGAGTCAGTTGCTACTTTGGAATCAACCAGGAAGGATGTCTTCTGGACCTGGCAGAGTGGTTCCTTCAGGCAGAAAAAATGATCCTGTCTGGAATTATTTTGAAAAACTACCAACAACTTCTGGCAAAGGATACCGAGCTAAATGCAAAGACTGCAGCCAGGAACTACAGGGCATTGTGTCATGATTAAAACCTCCATCCGGAAAAGATATTGCTGATAAGTACTTGGATCTTGTGTATGAAAAGGAATATAAAAAGTGTGTAGATGACCTGAATAGTGAAACTGTATGTCTTTCAATTGATGGGTGGTCTAACATCCATAATGAGCCCATAATATGTGTCACTCTAACAACATCCACTGGTCAGGTTTATTTAGTTGACACAATAGATACATCAGGGAAACCTCTCACTGCTGAATATCTTCTACAACTTGTACAAAATTCGATCAAGAAGGCTGAAAAAGATTTTGGTTGCCACATTGGAGGTGTTGTGACAGACAATGCAGCAAATGTCACCAAGATGAGAAAACTCTTAGAGGAATCTAGTGAAACTGAGCATACCGTCCTCACATACGGCTTATACCGTTCCTTGTAAACTTGTGGCAAGTCTATATAACACTGCTCCTTATACTGATATGCTAAAAATGTCCTATATAAAACAAAGCTATTTAAATCAAATAAATCTGATTTTAATAAAAAAAAAAAAGATAGATTAAAAAAAAAAAAAGTCGCGAACCCTGGTGTCCACTAACCCCATACAATAATACCTGTTAAGTCCTGCTAAAATTGGCATTTCAAAGCATAACAGTGCCTTAGAAATAGTTTCTTATTTCACTATAAAAGTTTATATTAACTTATACTGCATTGAATAAGTCAATAGTTGATATATTTATCCTATATACAATATTAGGTTACTAGTTTTGATATATTTGTCCATTATAAAATGGTAGGTTACAAAGAAAGCAATGGCCTCCGCTAGCGGACCAAGGGATCTGGGTGCGCACGTCCTGTGTAATAGTAGTCCTTGATATAAACATATATATATATATATATAAATATATATATTATTATATATATATATAATATATATATATATATATATATGCATATATATATATATATATATATATGTATATATATATATACATATATATATATATATATATATATATATATGTATATATATATATATGGCCTCCACAATGGCGCGTGCGTCCGGATCAAAGGTCTTGGAAGGGAGTTGGTAATGTTGGCATGCCATAATCATATGTTGGAGATTGTCCTTTTTGACGTCTTTCAAGTTGTCTTTGCCACACTGGAGGCACAGGAGCCGCCCTTTTCAAGCATATCCAGGAATGGCCGACCATCAACCAGCAAGAGTACATGGTAGCTGAGAATACCCCCTTAAAAGGATATCTGGAGTATCTCTGCTTCAAGATGAAGAATTACCTGGCATCTAACCTGGCTGATCCAACGAAGTGTCAGCGTGAGGACTACTTCGAGTTCCTGCAGTTCACAGTCCTGTTCCTCGGTGAGGGCACAACGACTCAACCATCGTTTCGTACCTCTGGTGCCATTTACCACGCGAGGTGGATATCAAAGGGCATCTACTACCTCAAGATGTTCCTGTTTCGACACCAATTCAAGATAATGAAATGAGAGGAGCGAAATGTGACTGGCATGGCGCTGTTCATTGCCCTGGTGTACGTCCACTTTTGGCACGAAGCTCCTCTGTCATCCCACGCCCCATACATCGGCACCATGATGCTGACTGAACTCAAGAAGTACACGAAGTAGATGAATATCACTGCAACAGCGAGCAATACCCTCCAATGGCATCTCTAGTTCTTGGCCGGAGACTTGGTCGGCCTTCCCCTGGTGGACGACCGGGTTCCAGACAAGATGAAAACCGACATAGTGACTCGAATGAAGACGAAAAATCATATCAAAGGTCATCCACGTCGGGCAAAAATCGAAGACACACGGGACATCTGCCTTAATGCCTTGTTCACTATTTAGAGGTCGCATCGTGTTTTTGACGTCTTCAAAAGAGGCGGAGAACAGGAAGCAAAACAGGGCTTCCTCCACATGGATCCTTTGGCTTGGCAGGGCGAGAAGTTGTACGAGGAATTTCAGGCAGGAGCCAAAAACCTGAGATTGGTGAACGACGCAGTTAAACGTGGAGTGACCATAGCAGAATCATACAATGCAACGCTGACGAAGGATGAGAATCAGGAGCAGCTCATCTTCCGTATAGTTCTCGAAAACCAAGTGGCCTTACGACACCGACGGAAAAAAGTGAAAAGTGGGACAACTCCTAAATTATGAGATAGAGAGACAAATTTCTACGTGTAATTCCTTTTCATAAAGTGGAGAGAAAGGAATATTATTTTCACTTTTTTAAACCACGCTATTTTGTATACTCATGCCTAATAGAAAATAATAATAATAATAATAATAATAATAATAATGAAATTTAAGAAATTCGCATACTCAAGCCTAATAGAAAAAATAAATAATAGTAATAATGATGAAAATTAAAAAAATCGCCTTCACATCTACAAGCTTCAATTACGGCTGCAGTTTCTACAAAATTGTTTGAAGGAACAGGTATTACTGAAGTCTGTCCTTCCCCAACGTCTTTTGAATATGTCAGATCGCTAGTTCGATGATTTACAGCGCATCATCTAGTTTAAATGTATTGATATTGCCAAATTAAAAGTGAAAGAAGCTTTTAGAATCAAAAGGGCCAAGCGGCATATTTTTCAACAAACTATACAACCCATTGATAAGGAAGTACTTTTAGACCATTGGTTTTGCAATATGAGATCTATCTGTGAACATCTTGCCAAGAAATTAAAAAACAAGTTACAAGAACTTATTGATAATAGTGATTGGATCAAATATGCTAACAGTGAGTTTGTAGTTAATCTTTCTGACAAAATTCTTAGTACAGATGAGAAAACAGCTTTAGGAAGTGGACATAGTTTTGCCAACAATTCAAATCCCACGGATTTTGTCAGCATTGGTAAAGCTTTCTATAGTTTAAAGTACCATGGTTTGTCTGTTGAAGATTTCAATACTTGTAAGGGTATTGTTTATGATGCTTTATCACAAGAGGTTGTATTTAATTGCCCAGAACATTTTCAGAAGGCAATTATTAGTCTTAAAGAAGATAATCATTTACATTTTACCAAAGCAGATAAATCTAATGCAGTTGTTATTTCAAACAAGAATAATTATCTTAGGAAAATGAATGACTTATTAGATGATAATAATACTTATACCCTTCTCAACAAAAATCCTAAAGAAGCAGTTAATAGTAACTATAACAAAAAGTTAAAAGAACTACTTCATGAGAATAGAGACCTCACACAGAAATTCATTTCAATTAACCCTCCTTTGCTACATATGTGTGGTCTCATTAAGACTCATAAATGTAACAACCCTGCTAGACCTACTCTTTTGTCAATTCGTTCCGCTTCTTACAAGCTATCCAAATGGCTATTTACTATTCTTAGCCCTTAAGTAGGTACAATCTATTCTTCTCGTGTTACAAACACTTCTGATTAATAAACAAAGTCCATTTATCAAACCAAATTATAAGTTTACATTGGTTAGTTTTGATATCGTTAGTTTATTTACAAAATTCCCCATAGATGATTTATTTTCTTTCAAAATGAGCATAATAAACATGTTCTTCCATTGCCATCATATACATTGATTGAACTAATTAAGGTATGTGTTAAAGAGTGTAAATTTCAATTCAATGGTAGTTTCTATTCCAAAAATTCGGCATGAGTATGGGAAATCCTTTATCCCTAGTTGTAATTTATAAATGGAATTTTTCAAAACTAAAATATTGCACAAAATCTTCCCTTCTAACATCCCTTGGCTTAGGTACATTGATGACATTTTATGTCTTTGGCCAGAAGATAAAACTGTGCATGATATTTTAACCAAATTAAATACCTTTGTTGATTCCATTAAATTTAACTTAGAATTTAAGAAAAATATTATCTTACCTTTCTTAGATTGAACTATTCGACATCATGACAGCAGCCCTAAATTTAAAGTATATAAAAACCAACCAATGTAAGCTCATATATTCACTATTATTCTTATCATGCAAATAGTGTTAAATGTTCGGTCTTCTCTTCTACTCGCATGTTTCTTAGAGCTTTCCGTATCTGTAATTCTGAATTCATTGATGAAGAAATCATTGGGCTAAAATTGAAATATCCTAAACAATTCCTTGATATTGCTTACAAATTTGCAAGAAAATAATATCTAACTTCCCAACCAATATCATCTTTCAGTTTTCATAACACTTTAATTTTGTTATTTCAAGAATTTTTATCAAGTGCCACAGAATTATTAAAAATATTTAACGTAAACATAATTTCTTAAGAATAATAGTACAGTAAAATATATGTTCATCAACAATAGTACTGAAGCTAAAAAGGATGCATTTATAAAATTCCTTGCAAAACGTGTAATCAATTTTACATAGATCAAACTGCCAAACCCTTAAGCATCAGAATTAAACAACACCAGAAAATTTTTAGGGATGATGATTTCTCTACTAGAGTCTTCAAACACGTTGAATTAAATAATCATCGTGTTGATTGCGGTATAAAGTGCAACAACAAGCCACAAAACTGATTCCAAATAACAGAAATAAATCATATAAGAATCGACTAAAACATATGAATGTATTTTCGCTAAAAAGCGTAGACTTGGGAGTGGTTTGATACATGTCTTTCAGATTCTAAAGGGAACTGACAACATCAAAAGTGACGAAATTTACACACTGAATGGAAATCAAACACGACTTGGGAGTGGTTTGATACATGTCTTTAAGATTCTAAAGGGAACTAACAACATCAAAAGTGACGAAATTTACACACTGAATGGAAATTAAACAAGAAATAATTATCTCAAACTATCAGAAAGTAGATTTGATTTAGGAGTGGGTAGAAACAATATTGCCAACCGTGTAATAATTGAATGGAATAAACTTCCTGCAGAGGTAGTGTAATATACAGTAGTACAGTTTAAAGTTTTAAGATTAATTTAGATAAGCACCTAAGCAATATTTTGTAATGCCTTTCATTCATTTTATTTCATTTATTTACTTATTTATTTATTCTTTTATTGATATTTATGTTTATTTTTTGTTATCTATTTATTCATTATTAATTATTAATTATTTTTATTTTTCTGCTTGTTTATTGTCATTATCTGTTTATTTAATCTATTTATATATCTAATTTTTTCCGCATCCGACCTAGTTACGGGTCAAAGGTTCTACTGTCGGTATGATCTTCCTTTGTAAGTCTTTGTAAGTGTATGCTCCCGTAGTCACTATTGAAATACTCGGCCATTTGCTCCGTGGATCAATTAGGGCTTGAAAAATATAATCAGAGATAAAAATAAGCATCTTGAAAGCAATAGGTCAAATGATAGATTAGAAAAGAAATTCAAGCAAATCCAAAAGAATTTCAAAAAGGTTATCAATAAGGCTGAAGGAGACAATTTTAAAGATTCATTCAGCAAATGTGAATGCAAAAGTAGAGTTACATGGAAAGTAGTTGCGGAGATGGCACCTAGCCTTGGATATTGTAATCCTAATGTAACTTATGATGACCCATTATTGAAGGCTAAGGATTTTAATACATATTTTGCTAATGTTGGCCGAATGGTAGTTAATAAATTTCAAGAGGGAGTAGATGTCAACACGATTATCTTATTTTCTAACGAGTTTGAAAAAAAATATAGCAGTTCAACTGAAGCTCTGTCTGGAATTACATAGATTGTTGTCCAAAAGCCAGCATGGTTTTAGAAAGAACCTCTCAACCCAAACCGCCCTGGTGAAAGCAAATGAATACTTATATAACAACATTGATAATCAGGAAATGTCATTAGTACTCTTGCTGGATTTATCTAAAACATTTGGTGGTGTATGCCACATTTTTTATAGACAAACGCGGCAGGTCAATATTGATGAATTTTTAATTGTTTATTGTCTCAGTCCATAAATATCCATTTAGTTGTCTTGTCGTCAAGGCAAGGGAGATCAAATGCAAAGAACTCCAAGGACCAATTTTAGGACAAATTTTATTTTTAATCTATATAAATGCCATGTCGATGTCTTTTAAAGAATATATATTTGTCCAGTATGCAGAAGACACGCAAGTTATTTTGACAAGGAGAGTTTGGGAACTGAACATAAATGGGTTGAATGTGAATGAACAAAAGACAAATACGTATTAATACGGTCACGTCAACTTATATCTCAAATTCCGATAGATGTAAAATTGTATTTTGGAGAGAGCGCTACTGTACCGTCCTTGTACGTAATACATATGTGTGTATATATATACATATATATATATATATATATATATATATATATATAAAGAGGCCTACACAAGCGGACATATGAGCACAAGAGTGACCTGATGGCACACCGAACATCAAACGCCTTGGTGGTTCGTGCGGAGAAATATGGACATTTACCTAAATGGGACGGAGTGGAAATATTAAAACAATGATTAGACAAGAAAAAAAAAAACGAAAAATAGTCGAGGTAGCTTTCATAACATCCCAGCCATGCTGTAACCATCGGGATGGTTTTATTAAGCTGTCCAAAACGTCCGGATGGATGGTCCTACAGGAGTTGAAAGGTACGAGTTGGAGGGACGGGGTGGGTTAAGGAAGGAATGTGGAATGATGTGAGGTACAAATTGCTGCTTTCGTGACCATGTTTGTGCACTCTGAAGAAGCTCTGTTAAGAGCAAAACGTCAGCAATTAAAAACTTCAACGATTCTCGGTGTTTATCTCACCACCCTGCCACT
>NC_134817.1:43209047-43211547 GCF_046742065.1 Oratosquilla oratoria
TCTGGTACTCTTTGTGGTCAGACTTTCCCCCGTGTTTGGTGAAGCTTATGTAGCCAGCAAAGTAGTGTTTCGTGAAACCTTCTATCCTTTCTTCGGGAATTTCTCCAGCGTAAACTTCCAGGGAATCCAGCAAACCGTCGTCATAAACACAGTCTTTCTGCTCCTTTAGCAGATTGTTAAAGGTTATTACTTTTCGCTGGAACACCTTTATCTGCTCCCTTACTTGTAGCCCTTTGGTCTGCCCCCCGTAGAGGCTAGGGAACTTCTCCTTGTGCTCACTTTTTAGTGCTTTGCTCATTTCCACGTTCTTATCTACCTCTCCTTTGCTGAGCTTCTTCTGCCCCGTCACCCATCTCCAGAAGTGGCGGTGCCTTTGCACCCTCAGATTTGATGTAGCTCCAACCATCTTCCCTCAAAATAACCCGGGACACCGCAAATAACCTGACACCTAGAATCATTCTGGAACACAAAAAACCCTCACGGCCAAAACTCGGCTGTAACGCTTTTTACCACGGGAAGGTGTAAGTAACTGGACCCACTACCATTATTTTTTTTTTTATTATAGATATATATATATATATATATATATATATATATATATATATATTTAAATATATATATTTATATTTATGTATATATACATAAATACATATACAATATATATATATATATATGCATATATATACATATATATATATATATATATATGTGTGTGTGTGTGTGTGTGTGTGTGTGTGTGTGTGTGTGTGTGTGTGTGTGTGTGTGTGTGTGTGTGTGTGTGTGTGTGTGTGTGTGTGTGTGTGTGTGTGTCTTTGTGTGTCTGTGTGTGTATTAATATATATATATATATACATATATATATATATATATATATATATATATATATAATAAGTATTGAACTCTATTTTCCTTTGTAAAGCATTGTAAATTCTTATGCAGCTTTAGTGGTATGGATCCTAGGCAAAAAGTGAAACGAGTATGAAACAAATATGAAATTATGAAGAGAAACTCTACTATCAATAACATCTTTAATGGTATGTATATAACTGTTGTAACATACCTCACTGATACACAACTCACCATCTTTTCAAATGTGAAAAGTCCTCCATTGAGATCTAACACAAATATTCTATTAATGTCTTATTTTAATTTTTGCCGTTTACTGATTTTGTATTGGTAAATTATGACATCTTAAGACTTTGGTAATAGTGAGTTTTACAAATAAATTTATTACATTCAATCTATATCTGTGTTAAAACTGTTTTGTTTTGTGTCTTTTTTATGTTACAATTATTTGTGCATTTTGGAGGGATTACTTATACTTTTGACCTCGTTTAACCAGTGTATGCTGAAATAGATAACTTCTTGTTTAGGATATTTTTCAATTGTGTATTTCAAGCAAGCCCTGTAAGATAGTAGTAGATAATGATTGGTTGGGACGACTAAGGATAGCTGCCGAGCCCTGTAAGAAGCTTGTAGACGATGCAGGTTGATGAAGGTAGACAAGTAAGTTAGAGGGGTAGATGGTAAGAATATGATTTTTATGAGCTGGTTGTTTGATATACAACAGTTCGTAGACGAATGAATTGCACAATCTCGCCCCCAGCTGAATGCTTACAAAAAGCTTTTTATGCAAATATAACAATATGTAAACTATGTCAGTGATGAATTGATTTCGAGATTGCTTGAGTAAGCAGTATTGCTTACGGGGATTTTAACTTCTTTCCCTGTGTCTTTCAAAAGATCTATCGATATACCATCTTCCCTAGGTGCTTTTCCTCATTTCACATTTTAGAGCAAATTATACTACTTATTTTGTAATCTTTAGTACACTACTAACGTCTACTGATGAATTTACTGAGTCAACTACGGTCTTCGACGAGGGAAGCTTTTGGTCAAATTCTTCTACTCTTTTTACCATTCTGTCTGTACATTTAATGATTTCTCCATTCCTATCTTTCAATATATCATTTGATGTCTTCCTAAAGCATGTCTGCACTCGACCCTTTTAATACTTTTACCTTTCCGAATAGTTTCCTCTATTTCATCCATGTTTCTCTTCCTTTTCTCTGATCTCTGCCTTTTGTTAATAAGCTTGTTTAGTTCTGCTCTTTCTAATTCGTCTCTGCTTTTAATCTGCATGGTCCTTCTTTTTCTTATTGAGGTAATTTGTAGCTTTAGAGCATTTGTTTTCTCTAATACTTTTTGTACTTCCCACTTTCTCTACAAATTCCCTAATGATATTCACATAATTAAAATTCATACATTCGACGGTGTCCTCGTTAGTTTTTAGAGCTTTGAATCTATCTTTAATTTCTAGCTGAAATTTCTTAAAATAATCCTTGATCTTTGCAATGCTGATTTTCTTTCTTAAAATTTGTTTATTTCTCTCGGCTCTGAAATTGAATTTAGCTGTGTAACCTACCATTCTATGGTCACTACCTATGTTGACTTTATTTATGACCGTAACATTACTAATGCTCTTGCTCTCATCTCCTAA
>NC_134817.1:43216547-43224047 GCF_046742065.1 Oratosquilla oratoria
AGGCATGTTAAGAATGCGACTAGCATATGCAAGAACATGGGGTCTACATCCATCTACTTTCTGCATAAGTACAGTTCCAATACCTGTACCAGAAGCATATATACAAATAGTAAAGAGAATGCTAACACAGGTGCTTCAGTAAGTGCAAGCTTCAAGGAATCAAAACTTTCCTGGTGAACATCACGCCATTGGAAGGAAGTGTCCTTCTTAAGGAGACGTGTTAGTGGGGAAGCAATTGAAGCAAAATTCCTAGTAAGTGCACGATAGTACCCTGCCAGACCAAGGAAAGAACGTACATACTCAACTGACTTAGGTTTAGGGAAGTCCCTAACCGCCTTGACCTTATCGTCAGTGGTGTGAATACCATGTTTATCAACAACGTGAATTGGATGCTAGACTTAAGAAAAGAACACTTGGGCAAATTGAGTTTCAACCCAGCATCAGCAAACCGTTGCAAGACCATGGGCCACTTAGTGAAGTGGCTCTTCACATTCTTGGAAGGGCCATAGGCGCTAATGAGTTAAACCATCTAGGTAAACAAAAAGTCCTTTGCCTACTAGGCCATGAAAAACGGAGTTAATCAAGTGCTGGCAAGTCAAGGGAGCATTCCGCAGCCCCATGGGGCAACGAATGCATTCCTAATGTCCATTGGGAGTAGTGAGGTCCGTGACTTTACAATACTTCTCCTCCAGCGGTATCTGCCAAAAACCCGCTTTCAAGTCTAAGATGATGAACACCGTATTGCCCGTGCAAATGGACTGAAGAAGGTAACTTAATACAGGCAAAGGGTAATGGTCTGGAATAGTGACCTCGTTAACTCGTCTGTAATCAATAACAGGACGAAAAGATCCATCCTTTTTGGGCACCAAGAGGAGTGGTGAGTTTCACTCCGAGTGAGACTCTTGTACAATGCCTTCACGTAACATGTCGTCAACCAAGGACTGTGATATAAGCCAACGAGAGTAAGGCAACCTGTAAGAGGTAACGTAAACAGGACGAGCACCTAGCTGAGGATAATTCTATGAACTACACGATCTGTAAGTCCTAATGGATCACCAGGCAAAGCCAAAGCCTGAAGGTGGGTCACTAACAGTTCAGTGAGGCGAGGAGTCTCACCAGGAAAATCAATCTCACCTACAAATATTACAAATTTGGAGGCCAAGTGAGCCGTGTCATATGTTTGTGGAGAATATAGCACAGAAGCTGCAAAGATAGGAGGTGAACCCTGGAAAGCATCAACGTTGACTATTTCAAAGGAGCCTAAGTGACTGCCAGGAGAGAGAGTGATAGGAGCACCCATGACGTTGGTTACCATAGCTGTGGTAACATGATCCTCGCGAATAGTAGAGAGAGTCCCTTCCAAAGTAAGGCGACAAACACGAACAGAGTCAGGGTAATATAAAACGTCAGACCCAATTGAACCACTTGAAATGAGCACTAGAACTCGAACTGCACTTGAAGATCCAACATAATGCTCTCCTACAACAAACTCAGCACAAGAAAGAATGGGAGATTTAAAGCGAGGGGTCCCTTCACAGGCAACTGAATGACCTGATCATGCACAGGAGGGGAATCACATATGGAAACCGGGCTATCTGTTGCAGGAATAACAAAATTACAGAAAGTCACTACATGGCGACTAGGATATATGTCAATGCCATGTAATGTAAGAGCATCGATACCCAAGAGGCAATAACACATAAGTGCAAGTCCAGATACAACAACAAAAGTGACATGGAAAACTATAACATGTGAGGAAAACCTTAAAGGAATGCGAACAGACCCAAGAATAGGCAAGGGGGAATCTTGTACAGAATGCAAACTATTACAAAATGGAGATAAAGGGAGACTGTACAAATCCCGGAGAACATAATAAGCTTTTCTACGAGTACTTATGAGATTACATTCTGCACCAGAATCTATAGTGACTGAAATAGGTGCATTATCTGTATGAAATTGGAAGGTGAGTAACTGAAAAGACTCAGCAGCCACCAATGGAATGATCTTTAACCTAACGCTACTGGTCAAACCCTTGAGTTCTGAAAATGGAACGGAGATTGTCTAGGCTAATAAGAAGTCTCAGCTCTACGTTTTAAAACCTTGAAACACTGATCAGTCGAGTGTTTACAATGACCATGGATATGACTGTAGCTAAGCTTATTCTGCGACTCTACTCTAGAGAGGCCATGCGTCACATTAAAAGAAACGTCTGATACATTCCTACGGACAGGGGGCTGCCTTGACTTGTGTACAGGGCGCATACGACGAAAACAAAAATCACTCGAATGACCTAACTTCTTACAATAAGTACATGTGAGTACAGGAGGGGTAAATGTAGAGGAAGGGAAATTGTGAATAGGAACTGAAGACTGTGGGGGTGGAGGAGGAGAACTAGTTACATGAGCATGTTGCTGAGCATTGCTAATACACAAAAAACCAGAAGGCATTTCCCTAAGTTTACATAAAAGCCTTGTTGCAAAAGACAATAGGGTTTCATCTGTCTTATAGCTGGAAGAAGAGGCAGCTCTCCTCTGAAAAAGGTCTTAGAAAATTATGTATAAAAACTCAAAAATAAGGCGGAAACTGTCTAAAGAGATAGTGCTATGATCAACCCACTCTGAATGGGAAAGAGAATCTAAGACTTAAACTACAATTTTGCTGACCTGGGCCTGAGCAGGCCTATAGACAAGAGCAATTTGGATGTAAAAACATCAGTCAGCTTAATACACCATTAAAAGGAGTTACCTACAAGAGTTTCAGATTTTTTTTTTTAAGAAATTAGACTTAAAGATATCATAATGGTAATTTAAAGACCTGAGGTTGAGACACGAAGCAGATAGCATCTAAGAAGCCAAAGAATTAGGCTCAAGCTGTGATCTCACGAAAGACATTTTCTCAGACCCCGTTGAAACATTAGTATTTACAATACAATCTTCGCACTGGTGAATAAAATCAATGGGGATCATCACCAGAAAATTTAAGAACAGAAAGATCCTGATGTAACAGTGTGAACGTATGATGTTTGATTATTAATAAATAAGGGCAGCTTATGTTTAGTAGACATCATTAACGTAAAAATAAAAATAAAAATCTTTTTATATACATAAAGTAATGCGACCGCTTACAAAAAGCACATGCCTCTTTACAGGAAAGATGAATCAATCTAAGCTGGCGGTTGTAAATTGATATCCAACACTCAGGAAATACCTTAAAAAGGTAAAGAATAACACAAATTTTCTTATAAACAACCAGAGAAAACGTGACAGTCAAGAAATGACGCCAGGCTGGAAACAATGATGGCCACCAAGGCAACACGACTGGCTATTAAGAATCTGAAATTTATTTAAAATAAATAAATGAATTTCTCACCTTTCTCACCCTACGCCTGGTAGGAATAATCCTGTCAGCGGCAGCCCTTCACTAGACTTCTCCATATGTCTCTATCCTCATAGGTCTCTTTTTCTTTCACCTCTGGAAAGTTTGTCTCTTCTTTCTAATGCTTCTTCAACACCTTTAATCCATCTGGTCCTGGGTCTCCCTACAGGTCTTTTACCTGTGGGTACCCATTCCAGCATGTGTCTTGGGTACCTCCAATCTTCCATTCTAATAACGTGTCCAAACCACCTCATCTTCCATTTTTCTATTAAATCCAACACTGACATCACTCCTATTTCCTGTCTTATCCGCTCATTTCTTAATCTATCGCTTCTTGTCACTCCTCTTATTATCCTAAGGGCTCTCATTTCGGCTGCTTGAATGCGACATTTTAATTTGGTGTTTAGGGACCAAGCTTCACTGCCGTATGTTAACACCGGTCTTAACACTGAGACATAAATTGTCTTCTTGTATTGAAGTGGAATGCTTTTTTCTTTTAATAGTGAGTACAAAATATTTAGGGTGTTGTTATATTTTGTAATCCTGCTGTTTACTTCAGTCTCCTGCTGGTTATTATCACTGATTTCCACTCCCAAATACTTAAAATGTTCGACCTGTTTTAATTGTTGTCCATCAACTTCGATTCTTCCCTCAACTCACCTTCTGTCGACACATATTACTTCCGTTTTTGTAACATTCATCTGCATCCTGTATTGTTTTAGCACATCATTCCATTTGTCCATTTCAGTTTGTAGATATTCCCAACTGTTTGCAGCTATAGCTATATCGTCAGCATACGCAAACACCCGTGGGTTAATATTTCTCTCTCCTTCGATATCCTTAATTATCCTATCCATGTACATTATAAACAATAATAGAGATAGCACTCCGCCTTGTCTAACTCCACACTTGACCCTAAACCACTTACCGACTCTTTTCTCAGTCTTTACTCTACTTTTACTATTTTCATATAAACTCTTGATAGCTTTTATTAGATTCACTGTACCTCGTATTCATCGTGTTCAATAGTTTGCCATAACTGATCTCTTGGTACTCTATCGAAAGCCTTTTGAAGGTCAATAAACCCAAGGCATTTATGTCTGTCCCACTCCCAACATTTTTCCATTAAGATTTTTAGAGTAAAGATATTGTCGATTGTTCCTCGTCCTGGTCTAAAACCACTCTGAGATTCTTTTATTTTATGTTCAACTATGCTTCTTAATAGTTTTTCCAAAATTCTTTCATAGATCTTTCCTGTGTGTGATAGTAGAGAGATGCCTCTATAGTTTCCACAATCTGTTTTGTCACCTTTTTTGTGTATTGGACATATCACCGCTTTTGTCCAATCATCTGGGACTTGTTTATTTCTCCATGCTATATTTATCACTTCTAACATCCACTCTAGTCCGGTGTTTTCCATTTTTTTTATCATTTCTGTTGAAATTTCATCCTCTCCTGGTGCTTTCCCATTTTTCATCCTTTCCACGGCTACTCTCAATTCTGCTTTTGTTATTTTCCATTCATTTCTTCCTGTGTCTTCCACTTCGCTTTCCACTTCTCTTTCCCTCATATATTCTGGGTTGTACTCTCTTTCATCTTCATCTTGTCCTGTGAAGTTCAACAGATCCTCAAAATACTCTGTCCATCTTTGACTAATTTCTTGTGATTCTGTTAATAGATTATCATCCTTGTCTCTTATAGAATGGGTTGGTACCGTATTTCCTTTCCTATACGACTTTGCAAGACTAAATATTAGTTTCCTTGTCCCATTCATATCTCTTTCATGATCTTCTCCAATCTTTAACCAGCTGTTTCCCTTTGCTTTTCTTTTTGTAGTCTCTGCTTCATTTCTCCTGAAGACATATTCTTGCCTATCCTGAGGCCTTCTTGTCTTCATCCAAATTCTAAAGGCTTTATTTTCCGTCTTACCGGCTCTTTTACTTCTTCATTCCACCAAGGGGTATTCTTTTTCTTTCTTCTTCCTGTTATTTTCGTTTGTAAAACATCTTCACATACTTTTTCTATGCCATCTCTAAACTTATTCCATTCAACATTTATATCCCATTTATCAGGATCTATGTAATTCTCTTCCACTTGTTGGGCAAGTTGTAATGCAACTTCTGGGTCGCTTAACTTTTCAGTTGCAAAACGTTTTCGTATTGGTCCTTTGACACTTTTAGGTTGTATGAAGTTTATTTTTCCTATTACCATTCTGTGATCGGAGTCACATGAAAGTGAAGGTATCGACTTGACATCGTTGAAGATAGTTTTATTATTGGTTATTAGCATATCAATCATTGATCTATAGGTATATTCCTGTCTCTTATAATTCCAGCGATACCATGTCCACTTGTGCTCGTCTTTGTGTTTAAAATATGTGTTCATTATAGCGAGATTGTTCAAAACACAGAAATCAAGTAGTCTTTCCCCTTCTCTGTTTCTATCTCCAATCCCAAAAGCGCCCACAACATTGTTATATCCGTCTCTGTCCACCCCGACGTGGCCATTTAAGTCACCCATGATAACGGTGTCTTCGTTTGTTAAGTCCATCTCATCTTGTAATGCCTGGTAGAACTCCTCTTTCCCCAGAGTTGTCCTTCCTTGTTGGGGTGCGTATACTTGTATTATTTTCAGAACTCCTTTGTCCATTTTCAAGGAGGCGCTTACAATGCGTTCATTGATTTGATTTGTGCCTTTTATTCTATCTACGATGTTTGGTGAGATGAGGATTGCCACACCATGTTTATTTACATTACCTCCACTATGAATTGATTAAAAATCATGATGGAGCACTCTTCTTCCAGATCCACTCCAACAGGTTTCACAAAGTCCAAGTATTGTTATTTTCCTTTCCTCCATTAAAGTTACTAATCATTATTCTTTCCCGCGTAGTGTAGAAACGTTGATTGTTGCGATTTTGAGAATATTCTGTATCCTTTGTCCATTTTCTTTCTGGGTCGTCAACTTGTGTATCCGTCTGTTCCGAGGCTGCCTATGCGTTTCTCGAGCAAAAAATGTTTTACACTGCCGGTTTGCTAGACCTGTCACAGCAACCCTCCTCTTTTGTCCGGGCTTGGGACCGGCATAGTACTGGTTAACACCATTCCTATGGCAGAGTTAAATAAATTAATAATAAAAAAATAATAATAATAATCTCAATAGCTCAAAAAGAGATTACATGTATGCTTACGGCAAGATATATATATATATATATATATATATATATATATATATATATATATATATATATATATATATATTCACAAGATTGTTAATCAAGAATTCAACATAACCAGTCTTTCGGAGGTGACGCACTGAAACAGGCAGTCACGCAGTCCAGCTCATCATACAATCTAGGCTGAAACAGTAATCATTCATCACCTAGTCTCCAGATTAATCGCCTTAAACACAGGAACAATAAACAAGTGGTCCACCAATACAGAAGACGATGATGATAAACAAAACTTCCAAAGAAGCCTGAAAACTGGGAACCACGAGGTACTCGTCTCTCAGTAAAATCATATGACGCACATTTCAAATACACTGCTCATGAGCACTACTTTTTATAAAATTACTAAAGTTACTAAATCCTGTAAATCGATGTAAGACTTATTTTTCTTGTGATATTTCGTATGAACCTCACATATCATGTGTTCTTGGAATTGCCTCAACAGAGACAAAATGTATTTGTTGTTTCTGACTGACAAATTATTTCAACTACATCCCTCACAGACTCAGTTCCAATAGATTCTATTCTGGTAAGGGGTATCACGGCAGTAATGCATTGTGATTCACAAACTACGGATTTTTTTTTATTTTGGAAATTATTTTAAGAAGACGAGGCCTACTCATTCTCTACCTCAGGAAGTAAAAACCAATTTCGAAGTCCATTTGTAAAGATAAGAAATACTTTTCTTTGGAAGGAAAGGAATGACATTCGAAGGCGAGTTGAAAAAAGGAAACAAGGTCGTCTACAAGATGAAAGAGCTTCCGTCTCCTGAGAAGAACTTTCCTTTTGGTATTGAAGTGTCGTTAGAATTCTGAAGTTATAGCACCTTCGGACACTCTAATGAGGCAAATGATAAATCAATAAACAAACTGAAAAATTTCTTCATACAACATAAA
>NC_134817.1:43231547-43246547 GCF_046742065.1 Oratosquilla oratoria
GTCCACGTCATGAGCTCGTTCAGGGTGCTTTGTAGTGGTGCGTAATCAGGCCGCCTGGTGTTGATGGGGATGCCTACGGTGCTGTCATCCACATATTTCTATCTGTGAGGAGTGTCCATGAGGGCGTCATTAATAAGGATGAGGAAGCATAGGGGACCCATCTTGGTACCCTGGGGGACCCCACAGGTCAGGGGGAGGAGGGGGGTAGTTGACCCCTGGTACCTGACCGCCTGCTGTCGTCCGGTGAGGAAATCTGCCAGCCATGCTATCAAGTGGGGCTGGATCCCCAGTTGGATGGCTTTGGAGAGAACAACATTGTGGTCAACAAGGTCAAAGGTCTTCCTAAAGTCTACAAAGGTGACAGCTAGAGATGTGTTACGCTTGTCTAGGTTACTGTGAAGGAAGTTGAGTAAGTCAATGAGACAGTGAGTGGTAGAAGAGGATTTCGTGTTGCCAAATTGTTGGGCATCTATTGAATCTTTTATGTTGCTGTAAACTGAGTTAAAAACCAAATCTTCACATATAAGGCTTGAGATAGGGGTGATGGCGATAGGCCTAAGGTCACTTAGTGATTGTGGGCTGAGGGTTTTGGGGATGGGAGTGACATTTGAGATTTTCTAGTCGCTGGGGCAGGTGTTTTGGCTTAAAGAGGCATTGATTATGGAGGAAAGTGGAAGGGCATGGTCAGGGGCAAATTCCTTGTAGATTTTAATAGGAAGGTCAGAGGGAGTTGTGGGTCTATTATTTTTCAGTTTACCCAGCTTTGTGGCTACATCGGCAACTTAAACTTGAATGGGGGGTGAGGGGGAAGGGAGATAGGCAGGTAGGTGGGAGGGGTCGAGAGGGGGTAAAGTCTGACAGATAGAGGCGAAGTGGGAGTTGATCTCCTGGGCTGCTAGGTCAGGTGACAGGTGCGAGGTGCAAGGGAGGTGAGGGGTCTTGTTACCCTGCAGGCCACAAAGAGCCTTGATCTTACTGAACCACTGAGTGTTGTTTCGTTGTTGTTTGAGGTGTTGCAATTTGTTTGGGTAGTAAGATGATTTGGCGGTACTTATCTCTCTGATGACCTTATTCCTTAGGAACCTGAACTGGGCTCGGTCGGTGTAAAATGCCTTGTTGCGTTGTTTGATGAGACGTTTGATATGTGGTGTCATCCAAGGGGCGTCAGAGTGATGGACAGAGAAATCCTTTACAGGGAAGAAGTGGTGAAAGGCCTCAATTGTAGTGGTGGAGTAATTTCTCCACTTAGTCTCCACGTCGTCAACGTTCAGAACCTCCAGCCAGGGGTGTTCCACTATCCACCTGCCAAATTCCCTCATGGCGGAATCAGGCATGGGGCGGTGCTGTCTGGTGACCTTAATCCTGTGTATGGCCGCACTAGGGGCAGGGGACCATTGGATGGTGAAGTGCGTGCTCTTACCGATGGGGGGGGGGGAGAGGTCTCGGGGGAGAGTACAGCTGCGCCATGTCAGTCATAATTAGGTCAAGGGTTGTTTGGTCGTGGGTGGGAAAGGTCACTACCTGCGTGATATTTAAATGATGTAAAATGTCACTTGTGTCCAGGCGATTAAAGTCCCCGCACACAACTAATTTGGCAGCAGGAAACCTTAAGCGGAGGGAGTCAGCAGTTTCAATGATGTGATCGTTGAGGAGGAGGGCAGTGTTGGCGCGAGGAGGGTGGTATATCACACACATTATGATAGAGGCTGTGTGGCGGGGATGGAAGCGAGGGGTAAGTTTGACCCACAAAGCCTCGACTCCCTCTGGTATGTCAACCCTGAGGTATAAAGGGTTGAGGGCAGCTCGACAATACAATGCCACACCACCGCCTCTGCGGTTTACTCAGAGATGGTGAAAAAGTACAAAAATTTCTATATTACACACTTCGGGAATTATCTGCCACGCTTCTGTAATTGCCATCACGTCACAGCTTGTGGAGCGCACTAATTCAATCACTTCTTCCATTTTGTTGGCTAATGAGGTAACATTAGATAGTATGATGGAGTGTGTGTGTGTGTGTGTGTGTGTGTGTGTGTGTGTGTGTGTGTGTGTGTGTGTGTGTGAGAGAGAGAGAGAGAGAGAGAGAGAGAGAGAGAGAGAGAGAGAGAGAGAGAGAGAGAGAGATATAATCCAAGAGTTGACACCTTGACGTAGTGGATAGGCCTGAGAATTTTAATGACTACAAAAGCTATGCCAATAGAAATGAAAATCTTTAATGGGTCATCCATATCGGACATATTTTATATGAAAGATGAGACAGAGAACAACTCGTACACAGAGTCGCAGGACTCAGTACTGACTAGGGTGTTCTTGATGGCGAACAGGGACATTTCCCATAGATATATGAGGCACCGTCATAATGACGGTGTGGATCATTGGGTACTCTATAGATATATAGGGCTCCACCGAATATACTATAATAAGGTGGTACCAATAAAATATCTCACCACTGATTGCCATATCCCTCAGTTCCCTTCTCCAACTGGTCCTGCTCCTTTTCACTTTTGGACTAGTATATGTCTGCGCGATCCAAAGCGCTGGATAAGACAATATCCTCCAATTATATACCCTATAATTAAGTCTCACCAACCATGTTTGATCAATTATACTCGATATGTAACCCTGAGGAAATTGTCTCACCAAAAGATGATAGAATTTTTTATGCCTTTGATCTTATTACCACTCCAACCACCCGACTCACAGAAACGAGTCCCTTTACTCCAGAAGTGAAATTTTTCTTTCGAGTGTTGACTTATAGGAAAGAGTTCCATTACACTAGGGTGATTCCATAGTGCAACTCACAGAAAAGATAACCTTTTCCACCAGTAACGGTTGACAACATGCAACTCACAGAAAAGAGAACTTTTTCTACCAGTAACGGTAGACAACATGCAACTCACAGAAAAAAGATCCCTTTTCTACCAGTGACTAGACAAAGTACAACTCACAGAAAAGAGAACCTTTTCCACCAGTAACGGTAGACAACATGCAACTCACAGAAAAGAGGACCTTTTCTACCAGTAACAGTAGACAACATGCAACTCACAGAAAAAGTTCCTTTTTCTACCAGTGACTAGACAAAGTGCAACTAACAGAAAAGATAACCTTTTCCACCAGTAACGGTAGGCAACATGCAACTCACAGGAAAAGGTTCCCTTTTCTACCAGTGACTAGACAAAGTGCAACTCACAGAAAAGAGAACCTTTCCCACCAGTAACGGTAGACAAGATGCAACTCAAAGAAAAAAGTTATTTTTTTTCCACCAGTGACTAGACAAAGTGCAACTAACAGAAAATATAACCTTTACCACCAGTAACGGTAGACAAGATGCAACTCACAGAATTTTTTTTTTCCATCAGTGACTAGACAAAGTGCAACTAACAGAAAAAGAGAACCTTCTCCACCAGTAACGGTAGACAACATGCAACTCACAGAAAAAAGTTCCTTTTTCTATCAGTGACTAGACAAAGTGCAACTAACAGAAAAGAGAACATTTTCTACCAGTAACGTTAGACAACATGCAACTCACAGAAAAAAGTTCCTTTTTCTACCAGTGACTAGACAAAGTGCAACTAATAGAATTTTTTTTCCACCAGTAACGGTAGACAACATGCAACTCACAGAATTAAAGTTCTTTTTTCTACCAGTGACTAGACAAAGTCCAACTAACAGAAAAAAGAACCCTTTTCACCAGTAACGGTAGACAACATGCAACTCACAGAAAAAAGTTCCTTTTTCTACCAGTGACTAGACAAAGTCCAACTAAAAGAAAAAAACTTTCCCACCAGTAACGGTAGACAAGATGCAACTCACAGAAAAAGTTCCTTTTTCTACCAGTGACTAGACAAAGTCTAACTAACAGAAAAGATAACCTTTTCCACCAGTAATGGTAGACAACATGCAACTCACAGAAAAAAAGTTCCTTTTTCTACCAGTGACTAGACAAAGTCCAACTAACAGAAACGATAACCTTTTCCACCAGTAACGGTAGACAACATACGACTCACAGAAAAAAGTTGCCTTTTCCACCAGTGACTTAAGAAAAGTGCAGCTCCCAAAAAAGAGCGAAGTAAGAATAGATGGAATCGAGTGTGTACTTATTTTAACGAAATTTGTATTGGTCACCCCATTATAATAACTATCATCCCTTGGTGAACAAATGAGCATGCCATGATACCTACTTGACCACATCCCGTAAATTTATGACAATTTAACCCCACCCCGCCTTAACAAGTACCGCGGACGATGTTGGAATCATAGAGGCTGCTTCTGAGTCGCTTGTGGTTACGGTTGAACTATGGAACAGAGTTCTGCAAGACCGTGGACTTAAACTCAACCTACAGAAGACGGAAGTAATTGTAGTCTACCGACAAAACGACCACTCCAGGTGGAAGTCGACGGAATCACCTTGAAGAAGACCACAGCATACAACTACCTTGGAGTTATGTACGATGACAAAGGAACCCACAAAGGAGGAGTACTAGACAGAATTCAGAAGTACACGGCAAATGTCATCTTCTTGTACCCGCTATTGAAGGACAAGAACATACCGGTAAGAGTCAAGACGACAATTTATAAGAACATCTCCCGGCCCGTACTGACCCACGGTTGTGAGGTATGGACGTTGACGACGAAAACGACACCCCGAGTGCAGGCAGCGGAGATGCGACTCCTGCGTATGATCCGTGGAGTCACAAGAAGGGACAGACTAAGAAATGAGACCGTCAGGAGAGAGCTGGATGTGGAAAGCATAATCAATTACGCTGAAAGAACCCAGTTGCGGTGGTATGGACATATGAAAAGGATGGGGGAACATAGGACGCCGAGGAGGTGGTATCACTGGGTGCCCAACACAAAACGTCCCCAGGGTAGAACCGAGGAAGAGAAGGGACCAAAACGTTGACGAAACCCTCAGAAAACGGGACGTCCGTGAACGGGAGACGTTCCTTGACCAAGAGAACTGGAGGAGGCTGGTCGCCGATAGGCCTAACGACCTAACGGGAGATGGGTGAGGAGGTGAGAAGGAGTCACCTCTCGTCGGGAGGGAGTTATCATATAACCCAGTGGTTCTCAATTTTTTTTCGTGAGCGACCCTATTTGGAACATTTCAATCCTTCGCGACCCAGAATAAAGTAAAGAGAAACCAAATGGACAGTGATATATACCCTTTACTTTAGAAAAAAAAATAATGTGTACAGCTTTTCTTTAACAAAACTAAATTAACAGAATCCATGGCACTGCATTTCCTTCAGAAAACTAAATTGATTAGTGAAGTATTTGAAATACTCTGAAAACGTGAGAATTTTCCGTGTCCCTGCGACCCATCAAAATTGATCTCGCGACCCATAGTTTAAGAACTACTGATATAACCAAACCACGTTACAACACTACCACACGGAAAACTACATTCCCCAACATACGAACGAAAACCTATTTACGCCCTAAAGCAAACCCTCCATTACATGATCAGGGCATTATAAGAGCTAGTAGCTAATTATATTTTCTCCAACGTGCATATACAGTACACCACACCCCCAAATAAACCTGAACACAAATTAAATCACAAGAAATAAACACTGAGTAGAACCAACCATTTAATGATATAACCTAAGTTTAAAGTTTACATTTGTATAAGAATAAGACAAATAATGTTAAAGCTGTCAACTCCCCTCCCAAATGCTAACTTCAGCAAATACGTGGTACATGAAAAACAAGAAGGCCACTGAACGACTGTTGCGAGTTGACGTAGGCCTGGCTTTGACCTACGTAAGTATATTCTTTCTTAATACAGTATAAGGCCATACGATTTTGTATGTTTAGAACTTTCAATAAGATAGGAAGTGAATACGCACCGAAAGTAACATTTTAACTTATTCAAGAAAAGTACTTAACTGTAAGCTAAATACTGTACTACATATTAAATGATGTCATGTACACTACAATATATATATATATATACATATATATATGTGTGTATATATACATATATATATATATATATATATATATATATATATATATATTTGATGAATGGTTTAGATAGATGAGAGACCGGGTGGAGGAAGAATAAGCGAAGATGGGCTGGAACTTTTTATTGCTTATACGTTTCGACCGACTCGGTCTTCTTCAGTAAGCTGTCTACAAACAGTTGGACCACACATTTATACATCCGAGGATGGGAACAAGGACAGGTCACCCCGCTGGCTGTCTAGGGATTCCCTTTCCCGTATCATGCATACGTTTCCCAGTGAGGAATTTTTAGAAGATGAATTAGCCTACATAACTAATGCCTTTAAGAAATTAAAATATCCAGGGGGAATGATTAAAAAGCTGAAAGGAGTAGCTAGGAACATTTTCATGAGACCAAATGTCCAATCGTCCGAGGATAATAAGGTACAGTATATCTCGGTTCCTAACTCTAGAAAAACTGAAGGCATAGACAGATTTCTTGGGAAGAGTGGGATAAAAGTAGCAAGGACGTCCAATTCCAAAATTGGAAAAATCGTCAAGACCAAGAATATAAAAGGACTGTCCCAAAACGCCCTCAGTACCATCTATCGCATTCCTTGCGGTAGTTGCTCATCTTCGTATTACGGCGAGTCAGGTCGAGGCGTCGAGAAACGCATAGCTGAGCACAAACGAGACTTGAGGTCACACAGGACGTCTAACTCACTCGTCCAACATGCTGACCGATCTGGACATTTGCCCCACTGGGATGGAGTCGAGGTTTTACACACGGGATTAAGGAGAGACATGAGGAAGACTGTTGAAGCTGCCTACATTAATTATTATGAAAATATCAATGACAGGGAAGGTTTTGTTTGTTTGTCAAAGGCAACAAGTAAATTAATTATAAATACAATTGGGAAACGTATGCATGATACGGGAAAGGGAATCCCCAGACCTGTCCATGTTCCCATCCTCGGATGTATAAATGTGTGGTCCAAACTGTTTGTAGACAGCTTACTGAAGAAGACGAGTCGGTCTAAACGTAAAAGCAATAAAAAGTTCCAGCCCATCTTCGCTTATTCTTCCTCCACCCAGTCTCTCATATATATATATATATATATATATATATATATATATGTATATATATATATATATAAATATATCATGTTGACATTGTGAGAACTCTAAATTAGGTAAGAAATTTTACTTGTCATTGTACTTATATAAGTCAAAATTCATCACTAGGAAACCAGGGCAATCTCATCAAATCAGTTTGGAATAAAGAATAGACATACAGAGAGAGATAGCAAGTAAACAAATGAAGACTATGTAAGTTTTGTTGAGATTTGAAATTCATAGTACTTTTTGAATTGGCTAAATATTGGAATGCTTGAATTCTTAATACCCAATATACCATCATGAAGATTTTTTCCTTTCATGCTATTTAACAATTTACGCCAATATCAGTCCATATGTAAGTCAACATTTTATACACCAACCTCCAAAATTAACATCTAATTAAAAAAAAATGCTATTTACTGTTCTGTTTATCGGAAATATTTATTTGATTCAGTCGAATTACAAAGCCTCAAATATACATAATTGATGAGAGTACAATTCATCACAATACGTCTTTTTTTTGTACATAGTTCCAAAATTAAGACGTGAAATCATCCCTTCATCAGGAAAAGTTACATGACTAATAAGAAATACGAAATAACAGAATATACTTTTGGTTATTTGTTGATGATGAGGATTTTCTTATTGTGTCTGGTGCAGTACACTACAGCAGAAAGCTATTCGTATCTCGTGGCACTTTACCTCCTCTAAAATGTAGGTACACTCGGAGTAAAAGTGACTGCCCTGTCTAGGTTGGGCAGGAAGTGAAGAAGTGCTTTTTTTCTGAGCAACAAACCAGCATAAAGAATTTTGTTTTCTTCCAGTCTCTTTCAGTTTCTGACTCCCTGCTTTATCTCTACTCATTTTTATGATATTTTCGTCCCATTTTTCTTTCACTCCGTCTCTCTATATTTTTACGTTTATTTATTTTTTGCTCCCTTCTAAATCCTACTTTTCTCTCTCTCTCTCTCTCTCTCTCTCTCTCTCTCTCTCTCTCTCTCTCTCTCTCTCTCTCTCTCTCTCTCTCTTCTCTCTCTCTCTCTCTCTCTCTCTCTCTCTCTCTCTCTCTCTCTCTATCTCTCTCTCTCTCTCTCTCTCTCTCTCTCTCTCTCTCTCTCTCTCTCTCTCTCTCTCTCTCTCTCTCTCTCTCTCTCTCTCTCTCTCTCTCTCTCTCTCTCTCTCTCTCTCTCTCTCTCTCTCTCTCTCTCTCTCTCTCTCCTTTTATCTACGCACTCACAGACACTTGTCTCGGTCAACTTTCAGTGAGAGAAGCTCTTGTTGAGCACAGAACCCTCCGGACTCTTTGTGGATACACAATCTATTGTTTTTCTTAAAGAATAACTTTCCCTTACGATTCTCAGCTGAAACTTTACTCCAGCAAACGACTCCCTGGTTACTTAGAGAGCATAATTTAGTCCCATTGACCCTTGCCCTTGGGAAACACTTAAAAAGTAGACTAAGATTATTCTTTTTATATTTGTTTCTCTATCTTTTCTCCCAAGCTTCCATTTGTTTACAGTCTATGTTCTTGGAAAAAATCGTGTTCAGGTTATTAACTATAATGTTTTAATTTGACTAAATTTGCTGAAATATAGTGAGACATTTGATAAAAGCAATCCTCTGCTGAACAATTTACTTCTTAGTAGTTAGAATAAAGCGGTGTATAGAGACAGGCAGATCGAGATGATTGTTATCTCTTAGAAACTGGTTTGTTAGCCTCGGCTACGTGAAATCATTAGAAAAATTAAGATAGATATATAGAGGGGAGATTTGGAGATAAGAAATCTAACCATAACGTTACAACAAGCAACCTAGACAAAACTCTTATCTAAGCTAGTCCTTTCAACGTGAGGTTTTGCCCACAAGCTAGATGATATTGATTCTTTAACACCTATTCCTACCCTGTACTGAATAGAATTTCCAGGTGCCCCCACACCAAAGCTTGTAATGACTTCATCTTAAAGGGGTTCATTGAGATAGCAATAAAGCTCCACAATTTGTAAAACTACTCGCATAGTGGAACAGTAAATCATTTGAGCGGTGAGTGAGTTTGCTGTCCAGAGGAAAATTACCTGGTGGTAGCCAGAATAATCTTATGATAAGAATCTATGATATCTATGAAGTTATTTGCTAGTCATACAGCTGAAATTCCTACCTATTTTATCGGCTAGCTCATATTGTTATAATTTTCTTTTTATGGGACTGCTGTCCAGAGTACCACAACCGCACGACAAAAGAAATTAAACAACATTCATACTATATTTATGATAAATCACTCATACTCTAATTTGTTATACATACATACATACATAAATGCATACATACATACATACATACATACATACATACATACATACATACATACATACATACATACATACATACATACATACATACATACATACATACATACATACATACATACATACATACATACATATACATACATACATACATACATACATACATACATACATACATACATACATACATACAAACATACATACATACATACATACATAAATACATACATACATACATACATGCATACATACATACATACATACATACATACATACATACATACATACATACATACATACATGCATACATACATGTATACATACATGCATACATACATGTATACATACATGCATACATACATGGATATGTTGGATGGTATCTCAACATATGAGTTGTGGTAGTACGTGGTCGTAGTTGAGCGGTGTTCGGAGGCTTTGAATAAAAAGCAGCGGAGCACGTGTAGCTCTGTCTCTCTCTGTGGTCTTTCTCCTCTTTATTTGGTGACAGGAGGTGCTTATATACATGGCTCGTGGTTAGGTTGCCGACGAGATAATATTTATTTACAAGATGCAGTTTTAGCAAATATTAGAGATCAGGATAGGTTTTAACTACCTTATACATTGCATATACATATTTACAAATGACATACAGTTGTCCGAGGTTGGACAGGATAGACATATCCCGTAGGAAAGGGATTTAAATATAATGTGTATCAATGCTTGGCTTGGTGGCAATCCTTTAGGGTTCGCGAGCCGTCCAACTGCGCGTGAGGTGTCTGCCTGGACAATAGCGACCTGACCCGTAGTGACCAGGTGCGTCAAGATGTCAGGTCGAGTACCAGGCTACTCTGACTGCACCGAAATGCATCGGTGTCGTGCCGATAGTATAAGCAGAGGTGGTAGATGAATGTCTAGGAGATTTTGGTGGTAGATTACGTCTTCTAGGAGGTCTAGATGCTAACAGTTGCTCGGCATACGCTACCAGTGTCCGTCCTCGCGACACCATGAGCTTGAGATCCACATAGGCTTGGTGCACGAACTGTTAAGGAGATAGAAGAAGGAGGGGTGTGCCTAGGTGAAGGGGTTGACCTTCCCTGAGTGGCAAAGGTGATCTGCACAGCTAGAAGGGAGATACTTGGTTATGGCATGATAAGATGAACATGAATGATAAATATTGTTTTTGGAAATAGATGCTTGGATTTGTTGGGGCTACAGAAACTTATGCAATTCTATTTCTGAGGCTATAGCGAGGTGTCGGGATCGGTGGAGTGGTAGAGGTGTTTGTGTCTAGAGTCTCGGTCGTGTGTGTTGGTTGTAGAATGGGCGGGGATGGAATGTCATCCATGTCGAGACCTCTAGGAACTAGTTTGATATGATCTAAATGTAGGATAGCCTCTGTGAGTTCGCGTAAGTGGAGAGCTTTGATCTTATTGTGCGGAAGTATGTCGGTGACCCGAAATGGACCATGGAATTTGGGTGCAAGTTTTGATGTGGGTTGGTGGTTGGTGTGGTATATTATGTCACCTACAGAAACATTGCAATCTCTGGAGTGAGCGTTCTTCAACCTAAGCATATCTGCTTTTGAGAGAGTCAGTGACTCATGTATTCTCTTGAAAAGAGTGTTGAAATTATTGAGAGTTACCTTGACAAAATCATTGAAATCATACACAGGGGGGGTTTCTGAAGTGAGTAGGTCGTATGGCATTTTCTTATCAGATCCAAACAAAACAAAATGGGGTGATTCTGAGATTGATCTATTGATTGCGCTGTTGATGCAGGCTTGTATCATGGGTATGTGTTCGTCCCAAGATGCGTGTATGTCTGTGGCAAGGTGTCTGAGAATATTGAGTATCTTCCGATTTTGACGTTCAACGAGTCCATTTGAGCTGGGGTGGTATGGTGTGGTGTTACACTTTGTAATGTTGAACTGTTGGCAGATATTTGTGAGGATGTCGTTATTAAATTCCGTGCCGTTGTCTGAGATTAGTGTTTTCGGTGTGGTGTATGGGCAGATGACGTTATTGATTATTGTCTGAGCTACACTTTTTGCTGTCTTGTCCGCTAAAGGAGAGAGGATGCAGAACCGAGAGAAATGATCGATGCATACGAAAAGGTACTGGTTTCCATTGAGAGTGATTGGAAGTTTGAGTAAGTCAATGGCAATGGTTTCAAAGGGTTTGGAAGGTGTTGGGTAATTGTGTATTGGTACTTGCCCGCTGATGTGACCTTTATGAGTTATGCATGAGTGGCATGCGTCTATGTATGTGTGTATGTCTTTACGCATGGTGGGCCAAAAGTACTTTAACCTAGCTTGCGAGAGGCACTTGTCCTTCCGCAATGTCCTGCTAATGGAGAATCATGTAGTATTTTGAGAACTTCTGGAACAAGACTTGTGGGAACTACTAATTGTGTAACCATGCGGTTTGGTTCGCATTTGTTTGTGAGCAGTGTTGTGTGGTAGAGAACCTGGTCTATGAGAGAGTAGTTGTCTATGTATGGAGGAAAATCGTCTGTGTTTGTAGTGTCACCTGAATTTAGATAGTGTATGATTCTTTTCCATAGGGGGTCTGTCGCTTGAGCGGCAATGATGCGGTCTCGCGTAATGTCAAGTGGCTCTGATGCTTGACGTATTGTTGCTACGTTTCTACTAAGGGCGTCGGCGACATAGTTTGCATGGCCCTGGACGTAGTGGAAGGTAGGCATGAAGTCCTGGATAGTAAGGAACCATCTGGCTAGTTTCCCAGTTAGGTTCTTGCCTTTGAAGAGGTTTAAAACGGGTTGATGATCTGTGTGTACATGTATTTCGTATCCTAGAATGATGTCTTTAAAATGTTTGAGTGCATATATGATTGCGAGCGCTTCAATTTCAGTGACAGAGTAGTTTTGTTCGTGCTTGTTTAATGCGCGACTGGCGTAAGCTATAGGTCTAAGTTTGGAGTCGTGTTGTTGCATTAGTACTGCGCCAAGGCCTTTGTATGAAGCATCTGTGCATAGTGTGAAGGGTTTAGAGAAGTTTGGGAATGCCAGAACCGGGGCTGTTGTGAGTGCTTGTTTGAGCTTGTGGAAAGCGGTGTTGTGTTCAGACGTCCAGTTAAAAGGAGTATCTTTCTTGAGAAGGGCTGTTAAAGGAGCTGCCATGTGAGCATAGCCTTCGATAAAACGTCTGTAAAAACCTGAAAGTCCTAGAAATGATTTCACGTGTTCTGTAGAGTTAGGGGTTGGAAAATCTAGAACAGCCTTAACCTTGTCTTGAGAAGTAATGACACCGTGTGAGTTTATGACGTGTCCTAGGAACCTTATTTCCTTTTTGAGGAAGGAGCACTTTTTGAGTTTAAGTTTTAGGCCTGCCGCGGCTAATCTTGAGAAGACAGTTTGAAGTGTGTTAAGGTGTTCCGTGAGTGACCGTGAGGCAATGATAATGTCGTCAAGGTATATGAAGACAGTCTTTCCAATCAAACCTTCTAAGACTTTGAACATAAGTCTTGTGAAAACAGAGGGAGCAGAGACGAGTCCCATGGCCAACCTTTTGAAGTGGTAATGGCCCGTATTGGTACTGAAGGCTGTTAGAGGTTTTGATTCGTCATCTAGAGGTATTTGGAAATACCCTGACATAAGGTCGAGAGTAGAGAAAACCGTGTTGTGTTCGCCTATGGAGTAGATTGTGTCTTGGAGATGAGGAATAGGATGTCTTTCGGGAATGATGAGTTTATTTAGCTCACGGAAATCAACAACAGGGCGAAAGGAGCCGTCGTGTTTTGGAACGACAAAGAGAGGAAAATTCCAGGGAGATAGGCTGTGTTCAATGATGCCTTGGTCGAGCATATCTGCAATTATGTTGTCGACAATGTGTCTTTTACTGTGAGGAAGACGGTAAGCGGGTATGTACCGTGGTTTTGCATTTTGTTGAAGTGGTATATGATGTTGTATGATGTCTGTGAGACCTAATGGTTCGCCTGGGAGTGCAATTGCGTGTCTGTACGTGTTCAAGAGTGTCAGGAGATCTTCTCGTGCTTCAGGGAAATCTACATCGTTAATGTGTGGTGCTTTGATGGTTTCCTGTGTGTTCTGTTCTCCGTTGGTGATGGCGCATACGTGTTGTGAGTTGTCATGGTCGATTACGTGTACTGGGGAGGGATACACTGTAAAATCACAAACGTTCGTTCCTTTGTTCATCTGAAGAGGGGCATTGGTATTATTTGCAACTATGATTGTTGTGTGTCCTTTGCTCGATGTGTGAGATAGGGCGGATAAGAGAGATACACCAGATACACGGCAAGTGTCTGTGATGCAAAGAACATCTGAGTCGGGAGCTTTGAAGATACGCACTTTGAGTTTTGTGTACTCGCGTGGATAGAGTGTTTTGTCAGTTATAACAACCGCGTGAGAATTCGTGAGAGAGATCTGTGAGACGGTAGTGTATTGTGGTGATATTTCCTGTATGTTAGTGAAAACATCGTGTTTCTTGTGGTCGCGAGTTGACTTTGACATGCGCGCTGACAGTGTACGTCTATTACGTCTGTGGTGTGAGCTACGGGGGTGAGCGGATGGGGTGGGCGTGTCCGTTACACCAGTGTGCGTGTCTGTTACAAGTGTCACCTTTTCTGTTTCGTCACTGTTTTGTTCAGTTGTTGCTGTTGTTGATGTTGCATGCTGTTGCTCGATCATATGCAAGTGTTTGACGCGCGTGTTTTCTGTGTGTGCATGCGTGTTAGCTGTCTTTAAGGCCGTTATGAAGTGATTATTGAAACCAATGCCGTTTTGAGCAGGATAGATGATGATGCGATTTCTTTGCATCCATGTCAAACCTATAAGAATATCTGCGGGAAACACTACGTCCACTATGTATACTGTCGTTGTAATGGGAGGACAGTTGGCATGCAGGGAGATGTCTAGTTCGGTTTTTCCTATGATGGGAAAGGGAACTCCGTCTACATTTTGTAATGTGATATCCGTTGGTTCTATAACTGTTACTCTACGGTGTCAGAATCGGAATTGGTCGAAGGAAACCTTTGACATTAGATTAACTGGGGATCCTGTGTCCAGAAAGAGTAGTTGTGGAAGGTTGTTGACCGTGGCGTGAAATGTCATAGCAGACGGGGATGATCGAGAGTCAGCCATCGTGAGAATCGGTAGTGGGGGGTTTGATTCTGTCTCGTGAGGTCGTGTGTTTTGTTCACCGTGAGACGATAGTCATACCGTGTTGTGTTTGTTTGTGTTGTCGCTAGTCGGGTGTTGGGGAGACGCGTATGACGTGTAGGTTTGTGATTTCAAGACGCGACATTGTGTTGTGTCGTGAAAAGCTGGTCCGTGATATGAGCAGTAGCTAGTTGGTTGTCTGTAATAACACCTGTTTGTGCTATGTCCTACTATGTTGCAGATTTTGCAAAAGAATGGTCTCCTAGATTGTGAACGCTGTCGTGATCTTGTGCGTGATATTTGTCTACCTCTAGTGTGATGGTCGTGTGACATGTGTTTATCTCTAGTGTAATGTTCTTGTGAGATTTTTGCTACTGTGGGAGTGGGTGGGTATGTGAGTGTGTGTGTAAGGGGGATTTGTTGTTGTTGAATTTGTGATTTTGTCGCTGATGTGTCCGAAAATTTTCTAGAGAAGTCAACGAGTGTTGTGTCT
>NC_134817.1:43256547-43261547 GCF_046742065.1 Oratosquilla oratoria
TATAATAATGGAACTCATCAACAGGTTCATTAAAATATTTCTTTGTCGCGGCTCGTGCCGCTTAAATTCTTCTTATCGGCTTAAGAAACCTGCACAGCGAAGCTATAGCGATAATCCCATACCACACTCCTGGTCATATGGCCATTTCCCGAAGGTTGAGTGTGGTTTGAATTTTCCGCCAAAATCATCGGAAATTTAAAATTCCCGGCTCTGTGCAGGCATGCGCATTGTCGACCCCACCTCCCCCTCCCCATCCCCTCCCTTCTTACCCGGCTAGCTCGAGCCGGACGTCGCGTCACTTCAATGAGAAATGAAGGCTTCGCCTGTGGGAGGAGGGAGGGACCCTAAATCTGTGCAGGTTTCTTAAGCCGATAAGAAGAATTTAAGCGGCACGAGCCGCGACAAAGAAATATTATCGGCTGAAAGAAACCTGCACAGCGAAGCTATGCATGAGACGAGGACAGGTGGGAGGAGAGGTGAAGCCTGAATCAAACCGTTATTACGTGTGTCTTTCCTATGGGAGACTTATTCATTTTATCACTCAGTAGAGGGGAGACAGAAACGTCAAGTACCCACGCCGAAGAATGTGACATGCACAACATTGCACTGTTCACACAATGCGTAAATTATACGAAATTTGTATCCTGTTCAACGGTTCCTGGCCCCTCCCCACTCCTCGGTCGCCCTTTGCCCCCTCCACTTTTTTGAGATGAGAGGGGTGGAGCCGTTTCCATGGCGACACATGGGACAGGGGCGACCGAGTGGTAGAGACACCGTGTCCCCAAGGGAGTCGTCGATGTCCAGTCCCTAGGTCCCGCACCCGCTCCACAGAGTGGGTGCGGAGAAACTCCAGCGACCGGCGTAGGGCCCCCGACCGAAGCCAGGGACGCAACAACCTGTGGAGTGCTGAGGGTATCGGCCCGGGCAGGTCACGCGGGAGAAGCAGTATGCTCCTGTCGACCTCCCGTACCAGCCGTCGGCGCCCCAAGCGGCTCAGTGGAAGGGCCGGGGTCGCGAAGTTGAGGCCCCCCCCCCCCCGCCACCGAAGGAGGGAGGACGTGTGAGAGAAGCACGCTCTTTTGGCGCAGGGGAGCACCCGACGGACGCTGACTGTGTCCCACTCAATCCCGAGCCAATAAAGTCTCTGGGTGGGAGCAAGGGCAGACCCGTCCCAGTCCACCCCGAACTCCACGTCCGCCAACACACTCAGAGCCACTGAGATGTCGGCCGATGCACCCTCCCCGGTGGGCAAATGCATCAACTAGCCGTCTAGGAACATGAGTGTGGAGACGCTTGCTTCCGTCCAACGTACGCCTACCACTCTCACTAGTTTCGTGAAGATCCTCGGGGTAAGCGAGAAACCGAAAGGGAGTATGCGAGGCCAAGTTCGTTTCCGAGCGACCTCGTCCGTGGGCGTTAGTCAAGAGGCTTCGTCCTGGGTGAAGACGTTCCCTGAGCGTCTCCCACGAAGACGGGCCTGGACCCTCGGTATGTATCCAACTCACCCCAAGTCTTCCCGCGGGAAGTTCTCGAAGCCCGTGGCGAGCGTCTTCATCCAATAGTGTGCTATGGCAATTTGTGACGTCCCATCCCCCACAAGCGGACTTCTATATGTTTAATACCTAGTGACATCATGTGATTATACTGTGACGTCACCGGATTGATCATGGCGCCATAGGATCGTCTCGTGACGTCACAGGGACACAAATTGACGTCATAGGACTACATGGTGACGTCAATTTATCACAATGACGTCATCTTATCATACCGTGACATCACTGAGTCACAGTGAGCGTTGAAATAAATTTTGACATGGTAAAATTCTGGACCATCATGACTGTAGATTAAATTAAGTTGAATAGGAAAAGTCATGTTCATTTCGACCTAAGTCACAGTGAGCGTCGAAATTAATTTTAACATGGTAAAATTCTCGACCATCATGACTGTAGATTAAATTAAGTTGAATAGGAAAAGTCATGTTCATGTTGACCTGAGTCACAGTGGGCGTTGAATTAGTTTAACATGGTAAAATTCTTGACCATCATGACTACAGATTAGCTTAAGTTTAATAGGAAAAGTCATGGTCATTTCGACCTAAGTCACAGTGAGCGTCGAAATTAATTTTAACATGGTCAAATTCTCGACCATCATGACTGTAGATTAAATTAAGTTGAATAGGAAAAGTCATGTTCATGTCGACCTGAGTCACAGTGGGCGTTGAATTAGTTTAACATGGTAAAATTCTTGACCATCATGACTACAGATTAGCTTAAGTTTAATAGGAAAAGTCATGGTCATTTCGACCTAAGTCACAGTGAGCGTCGAAATCAATTTTAACATGGTAAAATTCTCGACCATCATGACTGTAGATTAGCTCAAGTTAAATAGGAAAAGTCATGTCCATTTCCACCTGAGTCACGGTGAGCGTCGAAATTAATTTTAACATGGTAAAATTCTCGACCATCATGACTGTAGATTAGCTCAAGTTGAATAGGAAAAGTCATGGTCATTTCGACCTGAGTCACAGTGAGCGTTGAAATTAATTTCAACATGGTAAAGTTCTTGACCATCATGACTATAGATTAGCTTAAGTTGAATAGGAGAAGTCATGTCCATTTCGACCTGTTTTTTTGTTTTTGTTTTTGTTTTCAAGGTCAAGGCATTTTATTTATGTAATACCTAGCACTTTGCGCCAACTTAAACTGTACTATTTAAAACTGATTTTCCTCTTCTCATTACACTAAACGATTGTAGTTTCTTTGAACTAATTTATACTCATTTTAACTAACACTAGACTCCCTAAGTCTAAAGTTCTTTTGTGTTTTACTTGGGGGTGGAACATCAGGTAAGTCATCTTTAAACTCAAGCCAAGTGAAGTTGATAAGAGGTTGGCTGTGGCTCATGAGAAGGGCTGGGTGTTTTATTATTATTATTATTATTTTTTTTTTTTTCTTAAGAAACCTGGAAGGAGGGTGGTGCCGTGAGGCGTTAGAAGACCATTGAAGCTCGGAGGTATGGGGCTGCCGAGGCCTGATGATCCTCGGGGAGCCACCCTCCGTATCATAAGACACGTCCCCTTGTCCTCCAAGAGGCCCGGGTTCTTACCACGGACGACTTGAGGACGTATGGGGAACGGAGTACGAGTGGAAAAGGTCAAAGTCTACGCCTAGGGCCTGACAAAGAAAGTTATAAGGCGTTAAAGGACCATTATTGGTCGAAGGTATGGGGCTGCCGAGGCCTGATGACCCTCGGGGCGTCACCCTCCGTATCATAGGACACGTCCCCTTGTCCTCCGAGAGGCCCGGATTCTTACCACGTACGACTCGAAGACGTATGGGGAACGGATTACGAGTGGAAAAGGTCAAAGTCTACGCCTAGGGCCTCACAAAGGGAGCCATTAAGGCGTTAGAGGACCATTATTGGTCGGATGTATGGGGCTGCCGAGAGGCCTGATGACCCTCGGGGGCACCCCCTCCGTACCATAGGACACGTCCCCCACTCATCCGAGAGGCCCGGGTTCTTACCGCGGACGACCCGAAGACGTATGGGGAACGGATTACGATCGTATAAGGACAAAGTCTACGCCTAGGGCCTGACGAAGCAAGCTATGAGGCTGTTAGAGGACCATTGATGACCGGAGGTTTGGGGCTGCCGAGAGGCCTGATGACCCTGGGGGGCGCCACACTCCGTACCATAAGACACGTCCCCCTGTCTTCAAAGAGGCCCGGGTTCTTACCACGGACGGCCTGGAGACGGGGACGTATTGCGATCGTATATGGTCAAAGTCTACGCCTAGGGCCTGATACAAACCGTGAGGCAATAGAGGACCGATGATGGTCAGAGGTATGGCGCTGCCGAGAGGCCTGATGACCCTGGGGGGCGCCACACTCCGTACCATAAGACACGTCCCCCCCGTCTTCAAAGAGGCCCGTGTTCTTACCACGGACGGCCTGGAGACGGGGACGTATTGCGATCGTATATGGTCAAAGTCTACGCCTAGGGCCTGAAACAAACCGTGAGGCAATAGAGGACCGATGATGGTCGGAGGTATGGCGCTGCCGAGAGGCCTGATGACCCTGGGGGGCGCCACCCTCCGTACCATAAGACACGTCCCCCTGTCTTCCGAGAGGCCCGGGTTCTTACCACGGACGGCCTGAAGACGGGGACGGATTGCGATCGTATATGGTCAAAGTCTACGCCTAGGTCCTGATACAAACCGTGAGGCAATAGACGACCGATGATGGTCAGAGGTATGGCGCTGCCGAGAGGCCTGATGACCCTGGGGGGCGCCACACTCCGTACCATAAGACACGTCCCCTGTCCTCCGAGAGGACCCGGGTTGTTTACCAGGGACGGCTCGAAGACGGGGACGGATTGTGCTCGTATAAAATCAAAGTCGAAGAATGAGACAAACCAGCAGCCAAGCGGAAAGCGATAAAACTAACAGACGATTAACCAGCAGGAAACGGGACCGCCTGCTCCCATGTGGGCAGCGAGTTAACCACTCGGTTCCGTTTCCGCGATCTAAGTGACGCGACGTCCGGCTCGAGCTAGCCGGGTAAGAAGGGAGGGGATGGGGAGGGGGAGGTGGGGTCGACAATGCGCATGCCTGCACAGAGCCGGGAATTTTAAATTTCCGATGATTTTGGCGGAAAATTCAAACCACACTCAACCTTCGGGAAATGGCCATATGACCAGGAGTGTGGTATGGGATTATCGCTATAGCTTCGCTGTGCAGGTTTCTTTCAGCCGATAATAGTTTTTATCCCCCAAAGAGGTAATTCTTTTCTATTCCAGCTCAGTAAAATATCTCAGAATAAAACCACTAAGAACGTCACCACACTACACTGAGCTAAGAAGATGGGTTGAGGCAAGACATTAAAAAAAAAAAAAAAAAAAAAAAAAAAAAAAAAAATTGGGATGGTGTTGGGGATTAAAAAAAGAGGACGAAGTTTAAACCCGTATCCTGCACCATATTATTTCTCTGTGGCATAGGTGTT
>NC_134817.1:43279047-43294047 GCF_046742065.1 Oratosquilla oratoria
GGAGATGAGTCGTGCAATGGGAAGTTTGAAGTAGGTGAAAAGAAATGACAGAGGCGAGATGTTAGTAAATTTTGCGGAGAACCACAACATTAGGATAATGAACACTTTCTTCCAAAAGTGTGTAGGTTATAAATGAACCTGGAGAAGTCCAAATGGAACAACAAAGAACGAAGTAGACTTCATATTAGGAGATGAAAGAAAGAGCGTTAGCAAACACTATAATCTTAGGACAGTCAGAAGATACAAGAAGACTAAAGATCTTTGAAGCTCTCCTTATTCGGGAGAGATCACCTTCTTTGAATCTATGGGTCATAAGAATTCATGGTAATTCCGTACGCGCGTTGAGATCTCTACTCTTCCAGGTAACCTCAACGACTGATGGCGTCACTGTGCTCAGCTTCTGTGTCCAACTTACTTTATTGGCCTTCACATCCAAGACATCGGCGCTCCTGATACGCTAACCTCTCTACCTTATTCTTTTCTCCTATTTGATATTATTTTATTAAACGTTCCACCCTTTTTTATATGAGATCCTATTGAAAATGTGCATAGTATACGAAATGTCAAGCACAACTACTTTTCAACTTATCTTCTTTGGGATGAACTATAGCTCTCTTAAGCATCGAAGCCAAGTCTATACTCAGACGGTTGCAAAATGTCCATAAGAAGATCATTAATGCAAATAATGCTGTTTTCTTCAAGGAAACCTATCTATAGGAAAATCTTCTGTATATATATATATATATAATATATATATATATATATTGTAACGTAATATTAGATATTACGTCATATGTGTAATTATGTTATAGAATTGTGTTCCTTTGTATTACATAACTATGTTCATATTTCTTGTCTATGTATGTATTGTAACAATGTTAAGCAGTAACGCCCGTCCACTATATGTAATCTTGCCTACGTGCGGAGAGAGGTGCGCACTCTTGTAGAACAAACAGACAAGCGAAATCCTGAATAGTTCGGAGCGCACAGATTTGACAGTTACTAAATAAGTAGATTGTTCAAGCGAGTCGAGGGTCTTAAAACTACCCATGTTGACGTGTGTTAACTTACCCTCCTCCCCCTCTTTCACTCTCCCGCACACTCACCCGGAAGTATCCCGCTTCCGGTCCAATGGTATATAAGCGGTGGAAATCGCTCGCTCCTCGTCATTTTCTCGCATATCTTATCTCCTGATAAAAACTGGAAGTTTAGACTCATGAGACGATTGGTGTAAAGTGATCACCCTTTTTGCCTACATTACGTGTCTGATATACATTGCATTACTTATACTTATATTTGTACTTATTACTTATTCTGATGCATGTTCCTGATCTCTTTGTACTTAGATAGTACCATATTGTATACGTATCTTGTGTTTCTTATTTGAACGATAATTTCCATATTCTCATAATCATGTAACGGTCCCATTGACCCTACTGCCCATTCTCTTTTGTGTTTATTGCCTGTAAATATTTTCCATATTAATAATTTCGTTTACTAGTTTTATCGCTAGTTTAATATTCCTTTCCTGGAATCTTCTTTGTTACCTTTACTTCTAGTCTTACGAATTATCTAGGCCCTGACCAGATAGTTCAGTCCTACAGTGGCTTCTAGAAGTGAGCTGGTTCTTAAGCATTTATCCGTTATACGTAACGTCTCTTCACTAACCAGCCAGCCCGTAACAAAGTGGCGACCCTTGCCAAGGATATATTGGATCAGGTATTTAACACATTCTTATAGAGATGGATGATATAATTCAAGAATTCGTTCAAAATCCCAAGGTAAGTTTCTTAAAGAAACAAACTAAAGACACTTTGATAGAAATAGGCAAGCACTTTGGAGTAGACATTGATACAAGTTTGCGAAAGAAAAAATTACTTCAGGAACTCGTTGAAAATCTGATCGAAGATGAGATCTTATCTCCAGAAGAGATTACAGCTATACAAATTCCTTCAAATAGGTTAGAAATAGAGGCACGACTAACCGAACTTAAGATTAAGGAGATTGAATTAAAGGTCAGGAGAGTAGAAATTGAGGAGGAAGCTAAATTGAAACGAATGCAAATTGAGGCAGAATTTAGAGCTAGAGAAGAGGAAGCTAAAGTGAAACAAGTAGCTAAAGAGGAGGAAACTAAACTGAAACAAATGCAAATTGAGGCAGAATTTAGAGCTAGAGAAGAGGAAGCTAAAGTGAAACAAATAGAAAGAGAGAACGAAACTAAAGTCAAATTGGCAGAGTTAGAATTAAAGAAGGCAGAAGTAGAAGCTAGGATTGTTGATAGACAACCCGTAGTTCAGGAAGGTCATATAGATATTTCCAAGTATGTAAAACTTCTACCCCAATTTTCAGAGGGAGAGCCAGAAATTTTCTTTCTTCAGTGGGAAAAATTGGCGCAACAGTTACAAATCCCTAAAGAAAATTGGCCATTAATCATTCAAACGCAATTTAAGGGTAAGGCTCGGCAAATTTATACTTCTCTTTCAGAAGCAGAAAGCGAGTATGATAATATGAAAGCTTGTATTTTAAAAGCTTATGAACTAATACCAGAGGCCTATAGACAGAAATTCCGTAATTATAGGAAGACACCTCAGTTAACATACGTAGAATATGCGGCTCAACAAGAGAGGTTATTCAATAGGTGGTGTTTGGCTAGTGAAACGGACACCTTAGATAGACTTAAACAGTTGATTTTATTGGAGCAGTTTAAGAATACCTTAGAGACAGATCTTAGGATTTTTATAGATGATCATGTTCCCGAAACTTTAACTAAAGCTGCTGTATTGGCTGATGAGTTCACACTAAATCATAAACCTAAGTCAAGACAAATGGAATCCCAAAAGTCAAAGTCATATATTCCAGATTCAACAAAATACTCTGATCCTTGGTCCCCAAAGAAACACTTTGAAAATCAGTCTAGCCCATCACATTTCAGTTACAGGTCTGATTTCAATCAATATCCTCCAAACCAACCTTGGCAAAGAATGGAAAGGTTTAAGACTAATCCCCCTGTAACTTGTTCATGTTGTAAACAGGTTGGCCATCACATTTCTAATTGCAGAAAGAGACTGACACCCTCATTCTCCAATAAGACACCAACTCTTGTAAGTAATATAAAATCAGATGATTCAAAATCCTCTATTCAGGATACACTACCAAAGAAGCCGGTATTGTCAAGTAATGTAGAACCCCCCTCATCAGATCATGATCCTTGTTTCAAATCATTTGTATCTTCAGGAACTATATCTCATAGTAGTAGTTCACAACAATATCCTATTTCCATACTCCGAGACACAGGAGCAAAGCAAAGTCTGATTTTAAATTCTGTCTTGCAGAATCTGGGTGAGTCATATACAGGTTATGATATATTGATAGAAGGAGTTGGAGGAATTGTAAAATGTCCATTACATAATGCTTTCTTGCGGTCTGATTTAACAACCGGAATGGTTAAAGTAGCAGTAGTAGACTCTCTTCCCATAGTAGGAATATCCTTATTGTTGGCCAATGACATCGCTGGAAGCAAAGTCATTTCTCCCTTAATAACAAATAACCCTAAGACCTCAGTAGAACCTTCAGATAACTTACAGTTGTTTCCCGCTTGTGCTGTAACCAGATCTCAGTACAAGAAATCTGAAGAGGAGACCTATAATTTAGAATCCCTATTCTCCCAAACTGACCCATCTTCTTCTTCACCAGTTTCTCTATCTAGAGCAAAATTAATCAAAGAACAGAAGTCAGATCCTTCTCTTAAAAATTTGTACGAGATTGTTTCATCTCCAGAAGAAGTTGAAAATATGTCACGAGGTTTCTATATAGAAAACGGAGTCCTAATGCGAAAATGGAGAGCATCCACCGCAACCGCTGACCAGCCATGGCAAGTAAGGAATCAAATAGTCCTCCCTCTTGGTTTCAGGAATAATGTTCTAAGAATGGCTCATGATACTCCCTTAGCAGGTCACTTAGGGGTAAGAAAGACCTTGTTCAACATAACCCAACATTTCCATTGGCCCACGGTTGTCAAAGATGTTGCCCAATATTGTAAAACAAGTCATACATGTCAACTTGTAGGTAAGCCCAACCAGAAAATTGTAGAAGCTCCACTCCATCCCATTCCTGTAATGGAAGAGCCATTTAAAAAAGTTCTTATTGACTGTGTAGGACCTTTACCTCCTTCAAGTAAAGGAAATCAGTACATTCTCACAATCATGTGTATGAGCTCGTTTTCCAGTATCAATTCCTTTGAAAAATATTAAAGCTCAAAACATAATCAGAGAAATGTTGAAATATTTCACTATGGTAGGATTTCCTAAGAACATTCAAAGTGATCAAGGAAGTAATTTTCTTTCCAACAAGTTTAGAGAAACTCTTGTAACACTAGGTATAAATCATGTAACTTCCTCCGCCTATCATCCTCAATCTCAAGGTGCTCTAGAGCGCTTTCACCAAACGCTCAAGACAATGTTAAGAATCTTCTGTGCTGAGAACACTCGAAATTGGGAAGACGGACTCCCCTTTTTGTTGCTCGCCACCCGAACAACAATTCAAGAAAGCCTTGGATTCAGCCCGTCAGAATTAGTCTTCGGTCATGAAGTCCGTGGTCCCCTAAAGATACTTCATGAACAATGGATGAAAGAAGAACCACCTGTTCCTTCTTTGAAATACGTGTCCCAGGTCACCGAGAAGTTGTTAGAAGCTTGGAAGTTGGCAAGAGAGAACTTGGCGAATGCTCAACGAGAAATGAAAGGTCGGTATGATAAAAATTCTAAACTTAGAACTTTCTCTCCAGGAGATCAAGTGTTACTTTATCTTCCCATACCAGGAGATCCATTGCAGGCTAAATACAAAGGACCCTATGAAGTCTTGTCCAGAGCCAGTGATCTCAACTACATAATCAAAACTCCAGACAGAAGAAAGAGTTCCCGTCTCTGTCACATAAATACCTTAAAACCTTATCATTCCAGAGATCCAATTCCAATTTGCAGCTCTACCACAATAGAATCGGAAGAGCCTCCTGATAACCTGCCTAATCCTCTTGAGATTCTCTTGGAAAACTCTCAGATACTACAAAATCTTCAGATAAAAGTAGGACACTTATCTGAGAAACAAGATGTAGCAGAACCATTGACTGACCTGTTGAGAAAAGACCACGACTTCGTGTGGACACCTACCTGTGAGACGGCCTTCAAAAACCTGAAGTCCCTTCTCACTAACGCACCAGTTCTAAGGGCACCCGATTTCCAACGACCCTTTCTTCTGCAAGTCGACGCCAGCGACACCGGTATCGGTGCCGCCCTCTTGCAAGAACACAATGAAGTTCTTCACGCTATCGCCTACTACAGCAAGAAGCTGTCCCCTGCGCAGAAGAACTACTCAACAATTGAGAAGGAGACGCTCGCTTTGGTCCAGGCCCTTATCCACTTCGAAGTCTACCTGGGTTCCTCAACTACCATTCAAGTATATTCGGATCACAACCCCTTAAAGTTCCTACAGACTATGAAAAACAAGAATCCGAGACTTACACGTTGGAGTTTATTTCTCCAACCCTTTAATCTAACAATTCATCATATAAAAGGCGTCTTTAATGTTTTAGCCGACGTCCTTTCTAGAACATAGCTTTTCAACAGAAAGTGAAAAGCTTTCCCAAACGGTGGAGGTGTTACGTAATATTAGATATTACGTCATATGTGTAATTATGTTATAGAATTGTGTTCCTTTGTATTACATAACTATGTTCATATTTCTTGTCTATGTATGTATTGTAACAATGTTAAGCAGTAACGCCCGTCCACTATATGTAATCTTGCCTACGTGCGGAGAGAGGTGCGCACTCTTGTAGAACAAACAGACAAGCGAAATCCTGAATGGTTCGGAGCGCACAGATTTGACAGTTACTAAATAAATAGATTGTTCAAGCGAGTCGAGGGTCTTAAAACTACCCATGTTGACGTGTGTTAACTTACCCTCCTCCCCCTCTTTCACTCTCCCGCACACTCACCCGGAAGTATCCCGCTTCCGGTCCAATGGTATATAAGCGGTGGAAATCGCTCGCTCCTCGTCATTTTCTCGCATATCTTATCTCCTGATAAAAACTGGAAGTTTAGACTCATGAGACGATTGGTGTAAAGTGATCACCCTTTTTGCCTACATTACGTGTCTGATATACATTGCATTACTTATACTTATATTTGTACTTATTACTTATTTTGATGCATGTTCCTGATCTCTTTGTACTTAGATAGTACCATATTGTATACGTATCTTGTGTTTCTTATTTGAACGATAATTTCCATATTCTCATAATCATGTAACGGTCCCATTGACCCTACTGCCCATTCTCTTTTGTGTTTATTGCCTGTAAATATTTTCCATATTAATAATTTCGTTTACTAGTTTTATCGCTAGTTTAATATTCCTTTCCTGGAATCTTCTTTGTTACCTTTACTTCTAGTCTTACGAATTATCTAGGCCCTGACCAGATAGTTCAGTCCTACAGTGGCTTCTAGAAGTGAGCTGGTTCTTAAGCATTTATCCGTTATACGTAACGTCTCTTCACTAACCAGCCGGCCCGTAACAATATATATATATATATATATATGTATGTATGTATATAATATATATATATGCATATATATACATATATATACATATATATACATATATATACATATATATATATATATATATATATATATATATATCACAACATTCGGGGTTGTGACACACCATCCATTCCCAAATTCCACGTCTGTTTTCAAACCATAATTTGCAAATACTTTCGTTCAAGGACCTAGTCATTACAGCTGGCTTTATAGTTGTACTTTCGTTCCTATAAGTTGTTATTTTCTCTATTTTGTGAAATGACCAGAATTCTTAGAATCTTTAACAACTACTTGTTATTTTTCTCGCCATTATTCTTATTATCTGTATCTCCAATTTGGCCATTGGTTGTGAATCATTAACAAGTTTAAAGAATTGTCTATTCATAGGAATGTCCCGCCCTTTGTACACGATACCCATTGAAGACGAAATACAGATATGTCACGAATGTTTATGGGTTGAACCTGGAGTATGTCACCCTTGTGAATTTATTGTTCCACCAGGTAGTTATAAATTGGGGTCTTGTGTACAAATTAACATTTCAACTAAGCATCACCTTGTGAATCTGTTTTAACGGTTTGAAATTTCAATCCCTGCACATTTGCCACCTCTCATATAAGTTATGTAATTAGGCTAACTACTTAGGTTAGTTAGGATTTATAATCTTCTCTCGTCTCTAGTGATTGTCTTAAAGGAATTGGTAGAGATGAATCGACTCCTACAGACTCATTACACACCGTACCCTTCGGAGGCAATGATTTGAAACTATAAAACTTGGGAACATTGCGCGATTTTCCCGCCGTGCCCATCACCGACGAGTTTAGTTCGACAAGAAGCTAGGGAGAGGTGGGTAGTGCTTCCGCGAAGAAACTTGCATTGACCACATGTAGTGGTTGTAGGAACATTCCATTTTGCTTCTGACTCACGTGAGAGTTGTACTATTGAACTGTGGGAGGGGATGAGCTTAGGGCGTGTGAATCAGACTTGATCGGTCTCTTTGAGTGAGTTGACTGTGGTAGCGTCATCCAGCGAACTGTGAATCCGGCCCCATCAATCATACCCACCATGATGAGGTGTTCTCATGTATCCGGCTTTATCGAACACATAAGTGAAGATTGGAAGCTATGGGACTAAGTGTATTCACTGTGCTCAAGCGCTCTCATGTTTTCTAAGAGTGTTCACTGCTAAAGCGCTATTTCATGTTTTTATGTGTATTCACTGTGTTAAATTGCTGTCTCATGTTTTCTATGTGTATTCACTGTGCTAAAGTGTTATCTCATGTTTTTATGTGTTCACTGTGCTAAAGCGCTATCTCATGTTCTCTATGTGTATTCACTATGTTAAAGTGCTATCTCATGTTTTTTATGTTTTATGTATCCGGCTTTATCGAACACATCCGTGAAGATTGGAAGCTATGTGACTAGCTAGAGCGCTATCTCATGTTTTCTATGTATATTCACTGTGCTAAAGTGCTGTCTCATGTTTTCTAAGTGTATTCGCTGTGAAAATTATTCCATTAAATCGATTTCTTTTAGTTTATTTAATTAGCCCAGGTTGTGATTAGCTAAATGAGTTGAATCATTCTGTATCCCCTTTCAAGTACTGAAATTTATACACGCCGCTCAGAGGGAAGCGTGTGTGGTCCCGGTCGGTGATGCAAATTTTCTGGACTTCGCTCCCACTGTAGCTATCTACCCTCGCCCGTTCCAACACCCATCCTCTCCTTTTCACTGTCCAGAGATTTGCGATAATCAACATAAGAATTTACTGTAAGCCAAACCTGACTAGGTCCCTAGTTATGAGAAACAACACATCACCAAAAATCCCGAAGGAAGCCTCTACCAATGTAGTCTATAAGTTTTCTTGCCAGGAGGGCCGCTGTGACGGCTCCTTTCCCTACATCGGTAGAACCTCCACCACACTAAGAAGACGTCTCCAATACCACCGAAACCAAGGCTCTATCTTCCAACACTTTATTGACCACCACGACATGAAGCCACCACTTAACACATTAGTACACAATACAATTATACTCCACAAAGAAACAAATTTCAAAAGACTGCAGATTGCTGAAGCTGTTGCTATTACTACTCAACGGCCCTCCATCAATGTACAGCAAGCTGCAGATTTCATCCTCCCTTCAGCCCGCCCCCAGGAACATCATGCTCAACAAAAAACGACAAGATCAAAGTGCATCCGAACCCCAACTAGATCGATACTTTTTCCAAAACCCTCAGCAACATCAAAATTCCCAACCCACAGGACCCAAAACCAGAAGTCGAGCGAGACTTTCCTCCACAAGCTCCGGAATAAGACAGCCTGATGTCCTTCCATACCTATCCTAGTGACCTCACCCAGGGCCCCCTTCCGACTTCGCCCGCTGTTCCAAGTGACCTCCCCCAGGGACTCATGTCGTCCTCGCCTTCCACTAGTGACCTCACCCAGAGATTTCACTTGACAGCTCCTCCTTCTAGTGACCTCACCCAGGAACTTCTTTCTCTAGAGACCTCTCCCAAAAATTGCGATGACCTCTCCCGAAACACCTACCATTCTTCTTTTTAAGGACTGACAGTCGGCCAGAGACCATTATCATATCCTTCATCTTCGTCGATAGCAGACCTAGTTAGCCTACGAATTTATAGATCTTCTCACCCTGAAGAAGCCTCCGTGAGAGGCAATAAGACTTAAGTTTTCGGTGCTTGTGTCAACAGCTTTTGTACTGTTACATTGTGTCATTATAACCATTGGCATTTAGCAGCGCCTTTTACTGCGCCCTCTTCTCCATGATTTTGAAATCATGAATGATTATGTTCATACTTTGAACTGTGAAGACAAAAAATTATTCTTCAAACTGAAGAATTTGAATCAAGATAGCCAAAGCTATTAGCGCAGTTGACTTCAATCAAAATTGTATTATATATATATATATATATATATATATATATATTTATATATATAATGACAATAATAACAATAACAACAATAATAATAATAACAACAAAAATAATAACAATAATAATAATAACAATAATAATAATAATAATAATAATAGTAATAATAATAATAATAGTAATAATAATGATAATAATAATAATAGTAATAATAATGATAATAATAATGATAATAATAATAATAATAATAATAAAATAATAATAATGATAATAATAATAATAATAATAATAATAATAATAATAATAATAATAATAATAATAATAATAATAATAATAATAATAATAATAATAATAATAATTATAATAATAATAATGATAATAGTAAGAACGATAATAATAATATTAACAATAATAATAATAATAATAATAACAATAATAATAATAATAATGAAAATAATAATAATAATAATAATAAAAATTATAATACTAACAATAATGATAATAACAATAACAATAATAATAATAATAATAATAATAATGATAATAATAATAATTATAATAATAATAATAATGATAATAATGATGATAATGATAATAATAATAATAATGATGATAACAATGATAATGATAATAATAATGATAATAATAATAATAATAGTAATAATAATAATGATAGTAATAATAATGATAATAATAATAATAGTAGTAGTAATAGTAATAATGGTAATAATGATAATAATAATAATTGATAATATCAGTAATAATAATAATAGTAGTAATAATGATAATAATAATAATGATAATAATAATAATAATAGTAATAATAATAATGATAGTAATAATAATGATAATAATAATAATAGTAGTAGTAATAGTAATAATGATAATAATAATAAAAATAATAATAATAATAATAATAACAACAACAATGTCACTCCTTATGGGTGTGACTGAATTCATGCACCAATAATTTTTCCTCCTCTTCCACCTTTTCTCCAATCCGGAAAGCCGTTACAATGTCACAAGCAATATCGTTTACCTCAGCATTTGTCAAACGAAAATAACTTGCGCTCACAGAGTGTTTTGATTACATCAGCGATTATTACAACAGTCACCTCCCGTCGGCCGTGTTTATACAGATAGAACGGCGCATCAAATCTTTGTTTATAAAAACAGTTGATGTCGAGCTAACGCGAGTCTGACTCGCTGACTCAGAATTTCAATATCGTAGTGTTTCCCCATCTTATTAGCATTCGTACCTCTATTTACCGGCCTTTTACACCTGCTTTCAGTTTTTCAATAGTCAGTTCTGGAAATACATAGCAGATATATTTGAAACACTCCCCATTTTTGTCAAGAGCTTTGACGAACTGCTTGATCAGTCCGAGTTTGATGTGCAAAGGGGGGGAAATTATCTTATCTCGCTCAACTAAATGTTCTTCCAATATATTGACAGCTCTACATGGAACCATATTTGTTCGAGGCGGCCAGTCTTCCTTAACATAGTGGTTTACTCGGTCTCTGCTGTCCCACATGCAAAGAAAGCATGGGTATTTGGTATAACCAGATTGGTGTCCCATGAGAAAATTCACCATCTTCAAGTCAACACAGATGACCCATTTATGATCATGGTACCGTATCTTCTTTAAAACTAACTTAATTTCTTCATATTTTTCCGTAAGAGTTGTTGAGTGGGCAAGTGGGACAGAGCCATACAAATTTCCGTTGTGCAACAATACACTTTTTAAACTACGCTTAGAGCTGTCTATGAAAAGACGCCATTCATCTGGTTTATATTCCTCAATACCAAGTTTTTTAAGAAGCACACTAATATCTCTGCAATAAACCAACTCTCCCTCTTTTATAAAGAAAGAAAGGAACTCTTCATGCCGACTCTGATAAAAGGTTATACGGACACCATTCTCTAGAAGATTCTTTTCTTTCAGTCGGGAAGCCAACATTTCTGCTGAGTTTTTTTTGGGGGGGAGGTTCAAGTCACGAACTATATCATTCAGCTCCGCCTGGGAGAAAAGCTGAGATAAAGTCGTACCTGAAAAATCTTCGTCTCCAGTGTCATCTTCAAGTGATGAGATTTCTTCAGTTGAGGGCAAAGTTATCTGAGGCAAGACACTGAGGACAGGAATAGGAAGCTCTTCACTGTGTGGAACCGGTCTGATAGCTGAGGCAAGATTAGGATAGACAAGCGTTTGTCGGTTTTTCCTGTTAACACCCTTCAAATTTAGGGCACAAAAGTAGCAGTCGTCTAGGTGATTTTTGGGCTCCCGCCACACCATTGGTACAGCGAATCTCATACTTTTCCTTGTCCCTTTAGTCCACGTCGCATATGCTCTGTACATTGTTTGCAAATACTATGCGGTGCCCAGTATTTATCTTGGTCTCCCAGCTTGACCCCAAAATATGCCATATAAGCTCTTTCAACAAAGTCCGTGATGTTTTTCCGATTTTCAGGCAAAGTGTATTCTCCAAAGTCTTCTGAAAGACGTCTTGCTCATTTTCTGTTGCTGAATTCACCACATCTAAAAAAAATCTGGAAAAATAGAAAATTAGAATTAGATATTGCAAAGAAAATTAGAGTGGACGTACGCACATTGTGATTATACGAAAACTCGGTAACTTCAAAACTAGACCTGATTGGTCAAAATGAAGGTTATTTTTGGATTCAGGAGACCAGTTTCCTATAGTAATGACTTTTATTTCCTGAACACCAAAAACCTTGTACACCAGTGTAATAATGATAATAATGATAATATTAATAATAATAATAACAAATAAAAAAAACACCGAGCAGATGTAAGACACCACAGGGTTAGTAGTGCAATAGTAAACCATATCGACGAAAGAGGCCATCTACCGAAATGGGACCAGGCAAAAATTCTCATGGATAACATTACACGACAAGAAATAAAGGCGATGGAGTCCGTTTTTATCAACATCCATGATAACATCAATAAGAGGACTGGGGATTTAATATGGGCTAAAGTAGCAGCACGCTTTGTCGTCATGAACAATAGACACAGAGCCCCTGATCCAGAGGGACATTTCAGCCACGCGAATACCAACAGGCGGATAATTGGTCCACCCGCTGCGATAGCTCATCACACTGACAGATGAGGTCCAACCTGACGCTTTGCCACGTTCCTTTTTATGTCATATATATTGACCAACTTGAATTCAAACTATATTCCTCTGAAGAAGCCACTCAGGCAAAACTAGTCAGGAATAAAAGTATTTCCCTCAGCCCGTGTTTCCTTTACCTCCTATCCACATTCTTCACAATGTATACACAAATAATAATGATGATAAAATAATGAGATAGATAAAAGTTCTATATATCCAATCTTACTCTCCAACTCTTCTCTGTAGTCTTTGCTTACCATAGCAAACCATACCATACTTGTTCGTCACCTTAATTCATATACCATATGTACTCTGGCTATAGGAGAATGATTATTTTAGGGAATCGGATGGAAATACGACTATATATTAAGTAGATGTGTGTGTGTACTTGCATGTGTGTGTGAGTGTATGTTTATGTGTGCACGTATGTGTGTGTGTGTGTGTGTGTGTGTTGTGTGTGTGTGTGTTCGCGTGAGCATGTGTGTATGTGTGTTTGACTGCCTACGCACACATATGATTATATACCCACATTCACAATATATCTCCCTCCTTTTTCTGCCTGTTCCTTGGGGCCTGTAACCCGGCGGCCCCCGTTGGTGGGCGCAGTCGACCCGGGGCTCACCTCCACAACCGTATGCATATTTCCTCTGCTTCAAAGTTGTTCGTGTCTGAGCCTTCCTTGCTTCCTCCTCCACATTAGCATATGAAGCCTTTGTTCTCCTTCTATCCCCATTTCCGAATTGCAATGATTCCTCTTCTCCACCTCTTCCTCGTCCTTGTTCTCCTTTTTCAACTATGATATTACTTGACTTGCTCTTCCTCCTCTTTCCTCTCTCTCTCCTTCCTTCTGACTTCATCATCTCCATCTTTACACATCCTATTCCTTTTCTTCTTTTTCTTCCTCCTCCTTCTATTACTCCCACCCTTCCTCTTCTTCCTCCATTTTTATTTATGGGCTCTGATTCTCCTTTTCTTCCCCATTCACCTTTTCTTCTATAATTTTCTTCCTTCACCTAATTCTTCCTTTTTTAATGTGCACTTACATTTTCATTTCTTTTTTCCCCTAGTCCTTCATTTTTTCTGTTCTTATAATTCACATTCTACCTTTACTTCCATTTACTTTTCCTCCTCCTCTATGACTTAATTCTTCTTCCTCTCTATCTTATTCCCATTTTTTTTTAATCCTGCTGTTCCTTATCATTCCCCCTTCTACTTATCCTCTTGTAAACCTTTTCATTAATTTTCTCCTCTTTTTTTCCTCCTACTTCTCTCACTCCATCTTCTCTTACATTTTCTCTTTATTCATTTCCACCTCTTCAGCTTTTTCTTCTCCACTTTTCATTTCTTCTTTCACTTTGTCCTCTTCTTCCTCACGAATCCCTCGTCTGTGTAATCGGAATCAGGGTCGTCTCCTCTCACGTCAAAGGTCTCACCTCATACGCCTCCCACGTCTCCATTGCGAATAACATTTGACATTTTTCCTATTATCTAACGAAGAAATTATCAACCAAGGATAAATTTAGGCGTTGGGCGTAGAAAATGAATATATAGTATTGAGTAGATATATATCTATTTCTTATTACTTGTGGAATAACTACTCTGATTAACACATTGCACACACACAGTCACACACACACACGCACACACACACACACACACACACACACACACACACACACACACACACACACACACACACACACACACACATACACACACACACACACACACACACACACACACACACACACACACACACACACACACACACTCTCTCTCTCTCTCTCTCTCTCTCTCTCTCTCTCTCTCTCTCACACACACACACACACACACACACACACACACACACACACACACACACACACACACACACACACACACACACACACAACACACACACACACACGCAAACATGCACACACATACACACACACACTTACACACACACACACGACTCGGTGGCGCAGTTGGTAGAGCGTTGGACTGGAAAGTACGATAGTGCTCGCAGTACCCAGTTCGAATCCTGCCCAGGGCCGAAATTATTTCGGTATCGCTGTGCTTCGGGTCGTTACTCTGACTCTCATGGGCGGGGAGTTGGGTGTGTGTGTGTGTGTGAAAGGTCATAGCATTACCCATAGATCGGTCATACGAGCTCTGAGCTCTCTTCCGGGAGGGAAATAGCTGTCGATCACGAGTTCAACACGTGATCCAAAGACCAAGGTGAATACACACACAGACACACACACACACACACAAATACACACACACACACACACACACACACACACACACACACACACACACACACACACACACACACATTGTTAGCTCCACTGCCACTACCACTTTAGTCATTTATGTTATTCATCTGTAGTCC
>NC_134817.1:43304047-43309047 GCF_046742065.1 Oratosquilla oratoria
TGAGAAGTATGGTAGGGATTACTAAATCAGTGCGAAACAAAGAGTTGAGGAGGAGAGCGGGAGTAGAAACGTAGATGGCACATAGTGTTGATGAAGGATTAATCGGATGGTTTGGACACATGGAAAGAATAAGTGATGAAAGGTGTGGAAGGCAGAGGTGGGAGGAGTAAACATGAGGGGATGATCGGGGATGAGGTGCATGGAAAGGGTGAAAGGGGCCTTGAACAGGAGGAGTGAGAGAGTGAAGATGGAGAATGACTGTATATGGATGATATTACACATGGAACGAATAAGTGATGAAAGGTGTGGAAGGCAGAGGTGGAAGGAGTAAACATGAGGGGACAATCGTGGAAGAGGTGGATGGAAAGGATGAAAGGGGTCTTAAACAGGAGTGAGAGAGTGAAGAATGGAGAATGACTGTATATGGATGATATTGCTATGCAAAGAAAGGGGGGATGTGCGATGGGGGCAGAGGATGCTTTTACGTCAATGGTAGTTTGACGCAGCGTGAAGGGATTTCTCCACGTCACCTCTTTATCTGCACGAGGGGATGGAGGGGGGGGGGGAGTCGCTAACTATGTAAAGCGTCCTTGCTTTGGATGTACTGTGTCTTGCTGCATTACGCTTGCCTCAGGGCAGTTGGCGGATGGAGGGATGACCCGTCATTCATGAGAAGCTGAGATGGGACAGGTTAAAAGGGTAGTGAATAGGAGTGGAACGGGTGGAAATAGGCACGTGCCTCTGGCTTAACTACCTTCCTTATAAGGGGGGGAAAAGCTCTTGGCATATATATATATATATATATATATATATATATATATATATATACATATATATATATATATATTTTGCAGAAACCACCGGGAAATTGAAAAAACAGATACCAAACGTTTTCGTCTATTTAGACGTTTGGTATCTGTTTTTTCAATTTCCCGGTGGTTTCTGCAAAAATAGTTTATCACGTGTGTTTTTGTGATTTCTTTGCATATATATATATATATATATATATATATATATATATATATATATATATATATATATCACACTCCACATAGCTACAGAAAACTTAGTCTCATTTTCATCCAATCACATTTAGGCAAGCCCTCCAACAAGCTCTGTATGTTTAAGACAGATTGAACATTTTAGAAGCTCTGCCAAGGGATTCGAGCCCTAACCTGTGCGTACATGATCACGAAGTCAAGACGCTAGCAACCGAGCTGTGTGCGATGGTACAAAAAGACTGTACAAGTCCACAACCACATTCAACATAGCTAAAGAAGACGTAGTCTCCTTTTCATTCAATCCCCATTTATTCGAGCCCTCCGACAAATTGTGTATGCTTAAGACAGATTGAACATTTTAGAAGCTCTGCCAAGGGATTCGAACCCTGACCTGTGTATGCATAATCACGAAGTCAAGACCACGTCTTCTGTAGCTATGTGGAGTGTCGTCGGGGACTCATACAGTCCTTTTGTACCATCGCACATAGCTCGGTTGCTAGCGTCTTGACTTTGTGATTTTGCTCGCACAGGTTAGGGTTCGAATCCCTTGGCAGAGTCTTTAAATGTTCAATCTGTCAAGAAACACTCCCTCACCTGGATTTTACACCATTTATGGTAACCCGCTGTTTTCTGTCACGATCCAAGCTCTAACCCATTCTAACACTTTTCCTCCTATGCCATGGGCTTTAATTTTATCTAGCAGTCTCTGGTGGGGCACCTTGTACAACGCTTTATTGAAATCAAGGTAAATAACATCGTAACTATCATTATCATCTGACGCCTTATATATTTTAATGTAAAAGGATAGAATATTAGTGTAAGAGGCTGGTAGATAAAGGTAGATAAGTAAGGTAGATAGAGAGGTAGGTGGCGAGAATTTAATTTTTATGTGTAAGATGTTTGATAATAATACCCGCAAAGGAGTTACATTATCTCGTTCCTCGTCTTAAGTTTGTAAGTAACCGCTAGGGACCAGATTTTAATGCTGATGCGACAATATGTAAACTAAGCCATTCATGTATCGATAGCGAGATTGCTTGTGTAAGCAGTATTACTTAACACGTTGTAACAATCTTTCTGATTGGAGAAAGGGTGGAGGAGGAGAAAAAAAAATATTGGTACACGGGAAAAAGTCACGCCCTTGGGGGAGGCACTTAGTTATAACAGTAATGATCATTGGATGAATAAAATAGTGACGTCGGTACAGAAGTGACTTAGTGAGTGGATTAAGGGTCCCAGTGAGGAGTTCCGGTGTAAATTAACAAACCAAGTGTAATATCATTCGGGAAGAAACGAGGAAAATATTTTACTTCCGTTTAATTCGCCCCATCGAGAAACATGACTTACTTTCTACAGAAAGATATGGTGAAAGACATACTTTAGAAAAGTGATGAAAAGAAATTTAAAAGTGAAAGAAGAAATACAAAACCATAGAAGGGAACAGTGAACAGAATTATAAACCAGTAGTTACGGAGAGACAGGGTTGAAAATGAGTTAGACATGACTTATCCTTGGAGAAATCATGCTGTGTGTCATGAATGAAATTATGTTTTTCGATGTGTTCTTTGAGTCTATTATTTATTATTGATTCAAGCATTCTACCTATAACTCATGTCAAACTGACTGGCCTGTAGTTGTATATAGACGATTAATATTCTTTTTTGTAGACAAGGACAACGTTTACCTGTCCCCAAGCAATGGGCACAAAGCCAGCGTCTACCTACTTATAAAATATTTCTGTTAACTAGTCGCAAATTTTAAATTTACACTCTTTAACCACTCTCGGAAATTTTTCGTCTGGACCCGGGGGTTTTGTAGCTTTAAGTCTTTCTATCTGCTTGACTACTTCTACCTTACTAATGCTGATATTAGATAGTCTACTTTCTTCATCCCCACTGAAAATTGGGTCGCCGTCAGCTACCTTATCTAAGCTATATTTAGTAAAAACCGAGATAAAAGATTTGTTAAATGCCTCACTAATTTTTCCTCCGATTCCATCATGACATTTTAATAATTTTGAATTGGGCCTATCCTTTCCTTACTTTTTGCTCTGTAAAGATGAAAAAAGCCCTCTTGGTTGGATCTCGCTTGTCTGGCAACCTTAATTTTATAGTTACGTTTAGCTGTGCGTGTATTCTTTTTAACCAATCTTGCCCTATCGTTATATTTGGATCTAAGGTGTGTTTCCCTGTTTTTTATTCATAAGTAAAGTCATGTTTCATCCTATCGGTCGTCCATTTGGGAGTATTACTCTTCTTTTATGTTGATTTGAGGGGAAAAAATATTTTGTGCATCTAGAATTAAATATGTTAGGTTACTATACATTTCATCCAAATCGCTGACCTGACTGTTGACTCCGCGCCCGCAAGTGACCTGACCCGAGGTATGCATACCCTCCATGTCCCGACCACTGACCACTCTAATGACGTCCAGACTGACTGTGTATCTGGCCTCGTCACAGCTCTCTGGGTCGGTCCCGTAAGTGATCAAATGTTTCATATAGTCACTCAGCTTGTCAAAATTGGCTCTCCTTAAGTCCGGTACTTGAACGTTATTCGTACGTTTTACTTCTTCCCAAATAATATTAAATCTTATTTCTTGGTGATCGCTAGACCGTAGAGTATCCCCCACTATTAAGTTACTCGTTAGGTGTTCGTGCTCATTATTTGTTAAAAGTAAATCCAGAGTATTTTCTTCCTTCGTAGGATCGGTAATCATTTGTTTTAGGACATTATCTTGCACCACACCTAAGAAAAGTTCTGCTTCCTGATCTCCATCTAAGATTTCCCAGTCAATGTTTCTGTAATTAAAATCTCACATGGTCACAATATTAAAGTACGCATGCTTTACCTGGCAGTAAATAAGTTTTATCTATTACGCTTCTGCTATTTGTATTGTAAACTTTTAGTTTATCCTCCCTGCACTGATTTGGTGATTCTTTACACAGTCCCTCACTGAGCTGTTTCTATTCCCTAAACTATATTCTGATATCCCCCAACTCCCAGGTAATCTACCCCCCTAAAAAAAAAAAAAAAAAATGTAGGATGCCTCCTTTTTGCTCAAGGGATTCAGCAAGGAACCAAAATCCTCTGGGCGACAAGTGGACCCCATTCTTTGTATATAGATGATTCTTATCGTAAGAGTGATCCCAGTTGTCGACAAATGCCCATTTATTGCCTTTACAATGTTTCACCAGCCTACAATTCATTGTAATAGCTCTGGAATGCCATATGCCTCCTACTCTACGCCTCGGAAGATTTCCACATACAAAAGGAACCCCTCCCTTAACCCTAATCTTATCTAGCTTATCCCCTACTTCTCCTTCTACTCCTACTGTTCTTTTATTATGTTTACCCTTGTACTTTTTGTTTTTCTTACCCCTTTCTATTTCCTTTTACCTTTCCCTTTTCCCTTCTCTCTCTCTCTCTCTCTCTCTCTCTCTCTCTCTCTCTCTCTCTCTCTCTCTCTCTCTCTCTCTCTCTCTCTCTCTCTCTCTCTCTCTCTCTCTCTCTCTCTCTCTTTTTTCTTTTTTTCTTGAAATTTTCCGTTCTCTTCCTTTTTCGAGTTCTATCTCGCTCAGGAAACTCCCAACGGGCTCATCAAGTCCCGTTCTTGTTGTCTTCATTTCACGTAACCAAGAAAGCGAGACGAAAAAATTGGCCCCGTATTTATGCATGCCATCTAACCAACAACTGTGTTAAATCTAATCCCTTTCATACCCTGTGGCATGTTTTCTATCATTCTGGCTACTGTCAGACTATTTCATTCAAAGGTACTCTAGCCTTTATCATAATTGGGAGAACGCACGATATCATAGCTGAAGGTAAACAAGGGAGATAGTAACACAGTAATTTTAATAAAAAAAATTACAGCTTAATACGTACGGAGTTGAATTCTTGTTATACTAAATAAATTTCTGTAAATGATAAGAATTTATCTAAGCAGATTTTAATCAACTTAAGATAATCTTGTTAAAGATCATTGCATATACTATCACCG
>NC_134817.1:43314047-43329047 GCF_046742065.1 Oratosquilla oratoria
CTCATCTCCTCATTTCATACTTGTCAGGCTTTTCATCTCATACACATTCAAACTCCTCTCTTCCTCTTTTATTTCCCATGTTTCTGGCTTGTACAGTGCCGTTGGCAAAATCACTCCTTGATATAATCTCCTCTTAGCATTTATTCCCAAATATCTATTTTTCATTACACTTTTTAAGCCCCCATGGCATTTACTCGCTTCTCTCAATCTACATTCTACCTCCACCCCCCTCCTCCCTTTCCTGCCACATTCGCACCCAAGTATCTAAAGCTATCCACTTCCTCCAGTCTCTCTCCCTTTATATTCACTTCCATTCTGCTGCCACTCTCTCTCCTTGTACATCTCATCACCTTACTTTTCCCCACATTTTTCTTTAACTTCCTTCTTTCACACACCTTCCCAAACTCCATCACTAACTTCCTCAATCCCTCCCCTGATACTCCTAATAGAGCTGTTTCGTCAGCAAACTACAACTGGCTTATATCCCACTTTTCCTCATTTTCTTTAACCATCTTTAATCCCCGACCCACCGCCCTTGCATTTACCTCTCGCACAATACCATCCATGTATAAATTGAACAGCCAGGGCGACATAACAGATTCCTGACGAAGTCCCACCTTTACCTCAAACCACTCACTCTCCATTTCTAATCCTAACACAGGCTCTACTACTCTCGTAAAAACTCTTGACTGCTCGTAACAGCTTTCCTCCTATCCCATATATTTGAAGAACCTCACAGAGTGCCTTCCTCTCAACCCTGTCATAAGCTTTTTTCAAATCCATAAAAGCCCCAAAAATATCCTTACCTTTTTCTATAGCTTTCTCACATATCTGTCTTACCACAAAAATCTGATCCACACAACCCCTACCTGTCCTAAACCCATACTGTTTATCACCAATTACTCCCTCTGTTCCTCTCCTTATCCTCTCAAACAAGACCCTCCCATAAGCCTTTCCAACTACACTCAATAAGCTGATCCCTCTGAAACTACTACACCCACACTTGTCCCCATTTCCCTTTTTTCAGACATTCTGTATGGCATCCATCCAACCCATGTGCCTTACCTGCTTTCATCATCATAACAGCTGCTTTCACTTCTTCTTTCCTTATTTCTACTCCATTTTCTTCGCTCACCACTCTCATTTTCTTAGCGCTTCCCACTCCAACTACCTTTCCCTTCCTATCCTCCTTCACATTTAGCAACTCCCTAAAATATTCTACCCGCTTTCCTCTTACTGCCCTTTTACCTTTTCTGCTCTACTTGATTTGCCTCCTTTTCCTCTTTTAATTTTTTTTCCTTCCGTCTGTCGTCCCCGGATTCGAACCTGGGCTTGAAATCTCAGTGCAGTCGCCTTACCGACTGAGCTACTGACTCTATGAAATTCACCAACCTGGAAGTTAATCTACTTCCCGAGGAACTAAATCGACTGCTAACTGCCGTCCGTACTTATTATTTTACAGTAAACCAGGGCAACTTAACTAGGTTGGTGAATTTCATAGTGTTAGTAGCTCAGTCGGTAAGGCGACGGCAGTGAGATTTCACTAGCCCAGGTTCGGATACGGGGACGACAGTCGGAATTATTGGATCAACATCACCGTCACTAGTGATTCCATTCAGGTATGACAACGACGATAAGTCCATCAAGGAAACGTACCAGTCTTATTCACTAGCTAAATTGCCCTGGTTCACTGTAAAATAATAAGTACGGACGGCAGTTAGCAGTCGACTTAGTTCCTCGGGAAGTAGATTAACTTCCAGGTTGGTTAATTTCATAAGGTCAGTAGTTCAGTCGGTAAGGCGACGGCAGTGAGATTTCACGAGCCCAGGTTCGAATCCGGGGACGCCAGTCGGAATTATTTGATCGACATCACTATCACTGGTGATTCCATCCAAGTATGACAACGACGAAAAGTCTATCAAAGAAAAGTACCAGTCTTAACTACTAGCTAAGTTACCCTGGTTCACTGTAAAATAATAAGTACGGACGGCAGTTAGCAGTCGACTTAGTTCCTCGGGAAGTAGATTAACTTCCAGGTTGGTGAATTTTATAGGGTCAGTAGCTCAGTCGGAAAGGCGACGGCAGTGAGATTTCACGAGCCCAGGTTCGAATACGGGGACGACAGTCGGAATTATTGGATCAATATCACGGTCACTGGTGATTCCATCCATATATGACAACGACGATAAGTCCATCAAGGAAACGTACCAGTCTTAACCACTAGCTAAGTTACCCTGGTTCACTGTAAAATAATAAGTACGGACGGCAGTTAGCAGTCGACTTAGTTCCTCGGGAAGTAGATAAACGTCCAGGTTGGTGAATTTTATAGGGTCAGTAGCTCAGTCGGTAAGGCGAAGGCAGTAAGATTTCACAAGCCCAGGTTCGAATCCGGGGACGACAGTCGGAATTATTACACACACACACACACACACACACACACACACACACACACACACACACACACACACACACACACACACACACACACACACACACACACACACACACACACACACACACACACACACACACACACACATATATATATATATATATAATATATATGCTAATAAGAACACGGGTACGTGTGTTCACTTATGTAAAGTAGACCACTTGGAAAAAGAAACTAACAAAGCAGAGCGCCTTCATATATTACATTTTCAGTGCAAAACGTACATACCTTAGAAATCCATAGTTTATATATACATAAAGAAGCAACAAGTACAGTCTAGATTTGAGTAGAGGACATTTACCCCATGGAAAGCGGTAGGTCAGGTCGTAAGGGTCAATGCGTCCCACTAATGAGGAGAGGCGACATTAGGTCACACTCGCAGTGTTACATCTTACCTGTTATTCTTCTGCTTATTTCTTGGCAGATAAAATTGTCAAGTTTATATAAGCCTTTGTGTAAGTTAGTATTCTGAACACTGGTGATATGGATCAAACTCCACTCTATTAAGTTTATTACTATTATGTTATTGGTGTAATAGATGGCATGGGCATTACCCCAATCAGCAGGATAATTATTTAATTCAATATGTTTTAAGATTGCACTAGTGATATTCCGATCCCTAACAATTTTCTTATGTTGTTCAATTCTAATGCTTAAGGGTTTGGCAGTTTTGCCTATTCAAAATTGATTACACGTTTTGTAAGGGATTTTATAAATGCATCCTTTCTTAACCTCAATACTATTGTTGATGAGCATATGTTTTACTGTAATAATATTCTTAAAAACTACCTTTACGTTATTTCTCTTTAATAATTCTGTGGCACTTAACAAATTTTCTTGAAATGGCAAAATTAAACATTATGATAACTAAAAGATGATTTTGATTGAGGAGTTAAAAATTATTTCCTTGGAAAATTGTAAGCAATACTAAGGAATTGTTTAGAGTATTTTGATTTTTAGTCCAATGTTAAAAACATTTCTGACTTCGTCATCAATAAATTCAGGACTACAGATACGGAAAGCCCTAAGAAACATAGAAGAGAAAATTTAGCGTTTAAAACTATTTGGATAGAAGAAGAATGAATGAATGAGCTTACATTGGCTGGTTTACGATATACTTTAGATTTAAGGCTGTCTTGACTTAGGATAGTGCAATCTAATAAATGTAAGGTACCATTTTTCTCAATTTCTAAAATAAATTTGATTGAATAAACAAGAGTATTTAATTTGGTTTAAAAATCATGCACATTTTTATCTTCTGGCCAAAGACATAAAATGTTATCAATATACCTAAGCCAAGGAATGTTAAGAGGAGAGATTTTGTGTGATGTTTTAGTTTCTAAAATTTCCATGTATACATTACTCAAAACTTGAGATAAAAGGTTTCCCATACTCATGCCGAATTTTTGGGAATATAAATTACCATTGAATTGAGGTACCATTTTTCTCAATTTCTAAAATGAATTTGATTGAATAAACAAGGGTATTTAATTTGGTTTAAAAATCATGCACATTTTTATCTTCTGGCCAAAGACATAAAATGTTATCAATATACCTAAGCCAAGAAATGTTAAGAGGAGAGATTTTGTGTGATGTTTTAGTTTCTAAAATTTCCATGTATAAATTACTCAAAACTTGAGATAAAGGGTTTCCCATACTCATGCCGAATTTTTGGGAATATAAATTACCATTGAATTAAACTTACAATCTTTAACACATACTTTAATTAGTTCAATCAATGTAGATGATGGCAATGGAAGAACATGTTTATTAAGTTCATCTTGAAGGTAAAATAATAAATCATCTAAGGAGCTTAATTAAATAAACTAATGATATCAAAACTAACTAATGTAAACTTATAATTTGGTTTGATATAATGGAGTTTGTCTATTGAATCAGAAATTTTTGTAACATGAGAAGAAATTGTACCTACTAAAGGGCTAAAAATAATAACTAGCCATTTGGATAGCTTGTAAGAGGCGGAACCAATTGACGAACGAATAGGTCTAGCAGGGTTGTTACATTTATGAGTCTTAATGAGACTATAAATATGTGGCAAAGGGAGACTAATTGAAATAAACTTCTGCGTGAGGTCTCTATTCTCATGAAGTAGTTCTTTGAACTTATAATTACTATCAACTGCTTCTGTGGGATTTTTGTTGAGAAGGGTGTAAGTATTATTATTATCTAATAAATCATCCATTTTCCTAAGATAATCATCCTTGTTTAAAATAACAACTGCATTAGATTTATCTGCTTTGGTAAAATGTAAATGATTATCTTTTTTAAGACTAGTGATTGCTCTCTGAAAACGTTCTGGGCAATTAGGAACAACCTCTTGGGATAAAGCAGCATAAACAATATCCTTACCAATATTTAAATCTTCAACAGATAAACTGTGGATCTTTTAAGTACAGAAATCTTTACCAATGTTGACAAAAATCATGGGATTTGAATTGTTGGCAAAACTTAATCGATGTCCTAAAGCTGTTTTTTTTTTTTTATTTGTACTAAGAGTTTTGTCAGAAAGATTAACTACAAACTCACTGTTAGCATATTTGGTCCTATCACTATTATCAATAAGTTCTTGTAACTTGTTTTTTAATTTCTTGGCAAGATGGTCACAGATGGATCTCATATTGCAAAAGCAATAGTCTAAAAGCACTTCCTTATCAATGAATGGTATGGTTTGTTGAAAAATATGCCACTTGGCCCTTTTGATTCTAAAAGCTTCTTTCACATCTAATTTGGCAATGTCAATACATTTCAACAAGATGATGCGCTGGAAATCATCAAACGGGTGATTTGACATCTTCAAACCCTACGAGCGTAACCTAATGTCGCCCTTCCCTCATTAGTGGGACGCATTGACCCTTGCGACCTGACCTACCGCTTTCCAGGGGGTAAATATCCTTTACTCTAATGTAAATTGTCCTTGTTCCTTCTTAATGTATATATAAACTATGCATTTCTATTCAAGTATGTACTTTTTGCACTAAAGATGTAATATACGAAAGCGCTCTGCTTCTTTAATTTCTTTTTCTAAGTGGTCTACTTTGCATACATACATACATACATACATATATATATATACACATATATATATACATATATATACATATACATATATACATATATATATACATACATATATATAAAAAATATATATATATACATATATATATACATATATATATATATATATATACATATATATATATATATATATATATATATATATATATATATACATACATATATATTGCACCCCTAATATTACTAGAAATGTCCTTGGATTTAAAATATTGGACGCAAATTATCAAAAATGTCTATGGGAGTGTCTTCATGTCTGAAATGGCATCTCTCAATACAAAAAGTCAGTGTTGAATTAGTTTAGAAATCGTTACACTGGAGCCAGATCTGAAAACAAAACTAACAATATCTTCAAGAACCTTACACCTGAGATGATGGTTGTCAGCATTAGATATAAGGTTCTTTAGCAATTTTGGCACATCTGACAACTTCATTAACGACACCAACCACGTTTCCTGAACGTCCCAGCTCGGATAAGAGCTGCTGTCAACAGCTGACAGAGTCCGCTCTCCACTATTCATGCTCATCCTAGGGCTGAAGTTTACTTTTCTGCTATTTAATCATTCTTTGCTCAAACACGATGTCTTATACAAGAAGCCTTAGCTGATCCTAATCTGTGCAGCACAGCTTAATTCTTCTTGTGAGCTCTCAGGAGAGGAAGGGGAAAGAGGAAGAAGATAAGTAGAAAAAGAATGGGAATAAAGAGATGGAGAAGAAAGTGAAGGAGGAGAGGAAGGAGGAGGAAGGGGGAAAAGGGAGAGGCGCAGAAGTAGGAGGAACGGGGGGAGGAAGTAGGAGGATTAGGATGAGAATTAGGTGGAGCAGGAGAAGAGGTTTTGGTTGTAGTAGCAGTAGTGGTGAGAAGAGGAGTAAAAAGGAGGAAGAGAAGGAGAAGGAAGAAGAAAAGGAAGAGAAGGAGGAGTAGGTTGAGGAGGGGGGATATTCATAAGTTCATCATTGCTAGATATAAGATTTTTTCTGTCTCACCCACTCACTCACTCACTCACTCACTCACTCACTCACTCACTCACTCACTCACTCACTCACTCTCAACTCTCTTCCTCTTATTTCTGTCCTCATTTTTTCTTCTCTTCTTTCGCTAATTTTCCTCTCATTTATGATTTCTTTACAAAGTTCATCATTATATTATCGAGAGATTCTTTTTTTACTCGCTCACTCTCTTCCAGCTTTCTTCCTCTCTCACTTCCTCCTTTAGTCATTCTCTTTTAACCCTGTTCCTTTTTCCTACTTTCCCTGTTTCCCTTCAGTTTATCATTGTATTCTTTAGGAAAATTTTATTCTCCCTTCTCTTATTCTCTCATATTCCTCTTTCACTTTAATTTCCATGATCACTTCTTCTCTGGTTATTTGTGCATTTTTATCTTTCCTTCTTCCTCATCTTCACTTCCCGTAGACTTTTATTTATTTATTCATATTTTATTCCCTCTTCCTCCTTCACCTCATTCCTACTGCTCTATATTTATAATTTTCTCCTTCATGATCCCCACCCTGACAAATTTTCCTCCTCATTTGCCATTATTTTTCATCGTTTTTTTATTACAGCTCTTCTCTTTACTTCTGAGTTTATCGTCCAATTAGCCCTGTTTTATTTTCTTTCTATCTATCACTTAACTTTTTCTTGTTTCCCTACTCTTAACTCCTCATGAAATCTGGCTACTCTCAACCCTGTCTCTTTCCACCATCCTCTTCTCCTGTCTTCCCCTTCGTCGTCAAAATCTCTTAATCTCAACCCTCTTTTGGTATACCTAGTATTCTTTTTTATCTAATTTTTCTTCTTCTTTTCTCCTTCCTTCTTTCCCTTCCTTCTATTCCCTATTCCCAGTATACATTTCCATTCTTCTCCCTGTCCTTTGCCAATTTTCGGCTCCCCTGTTCTCCAATCCCACTCCCTTTTCTCCTTCCCACCTTTTCTCTTTATCCTTAGCTCTTCATCCTTCAACTATCTCACTCTCCCGTTTTCTCTTTCGTACCTTCCGCCCTTCTGCATCCGACGTTTCCCTTTCTTTTCTCCCCCTTCTGACCTTCCCCCTTTCTCCTTCACATCCTTTATTATTCCTTTTTCATTTTTGTATTTATCCTTTCCAGGTTCCTAACTTAATTTTTTTCTTTCTTATGTCATATGTAAGTCCAATGACTTTTTCCCCGTTTGTTTCTTTCTGGGTTCTCAAACATTTAGAATATTTTTTTCGCAAAAAGAAAAAAAAATCAGAAATGTTCCTCTAAGCTGAATATAATTATAAGACGTCAGTCATAGAAAAATATTTAAATGACCACAACAGATATGAAAAGGATTACTGAAATAATATAATCACCATATATATGTAAACAAAATGGTGTATTAAGATAATTAAATGTGATAGTCAAAAGATAATTTATAGTTATACAATCAAAATAGTTTAAATATCATATTTATGGAACCAAGACAGTTAATATAAATAGTTTTATAAGGAAAATTAAAAGATTAGAATATCTCGCAATAAAATTAGTTCAATCAAGGATTGTGTATTATGTTTTAGTGTTTTTTTCTCCCTTCTTTTATCTTTTTCTTTATTGTTTATCATCTTTATCACGTCACGCTGCTCTTCTATTCTCCTTTTATTTGGAGGTGTTTTCTTCAGCCAAATAAAATTTTCTGGCATCAGTTTGACAGCACTTTATAAGGGGCACCATTAAAGTGGGGAGGTCTGGATTGTGTATTATATTTTCATGTTTTTTTTTTCCTTTTTATATCGTTTTCTTTATTGTTTATCATCTTTACCACGTCACGCGGCTCTTCTATTCTCCTTTTATTTGGAGGTGTTTTCTTCAGCCAAATAAAATTTTCTGCCATCAGCTTAACAGCACTTTATAAGGCGCACCATTAAAGTGGCGAGATCTGATCTCCGTAATCTTTTCAATACGTTGGTCCGTCATAAGCTGAATGAAGTCGTCTGACATGGAAACCTCACCCTTTTGTTTTAATATTTGCTTCATTAGTGCATTTTGCTCCTTAGTTAACTAGAATAATCGATGCTAGATAGATTACGATTTCTAAAATTCAACATTGCTACAAATAAATTAATCTAGGCACTCCTAACCTATATGTGCGGTCCGCCGAAAGCTGAATGAAATAGTCTGACATCGAAACCTCACCCTCTTGTTTTAATATTTGCTTCATTAGTGCACTTTCCTCTTTAGTTAACTAGAATAATCGACGCTAGTTAGAATACGATTTCTAAAATTCAACATTGCTACAGATAAATTGATCTAGGTACTCCTAACCTACATGTACCTTGCTTCCTCTTTCAACTTTGCTGAATAAATTCACCTGTTGTTAGTCAGAATAAAATATCTAAACTTAAGCATGAATTCACATGATTTTATCCTTGCAGAGATTTTTTCATACGGTTCATATTTGTCAGACATGACTGGGTATGTATAATACGCGCACAGTTATATCTAAGAGTCATACTACAGTGGTATAAAACATGAAATTCTCTGTTTATTCCAGTTTATAGACTGTCTTTTGAGACAAAATTTATTGTTTAAGTGATACAACATAGCAAGTATATTTGAATTTTTAAGAGAGCCTCACTAAATGACTAGCTTTTGTAAAAAGTGGTAATGTGACATACTCATCATGCCAGTTGGTGCAAAACATTATCTATGCCTGAAGATTCCTAAAGGGTTATAAATTGCATGACTTTTCAACAGTCCGCATTCGGTCTAGGATTATCAAAATGAGAATGTGGTAGTGTCTTATCAAGATTACTTTGAAAGACATATTTAATCTTTAGTACAAAGTCTAGCTTGTCGCTCGGCTTAAAACCTTGATACCTAACTTTAGATGAGATCCTCTAATGAAAGGACGTTGTTCTTTTAGAGGTGGAATCTCATTCAAAGAATACCACATTTTTACCTGTATCTTATGATTACAGTAGCCTTAATACCTTCACTGCCGAAAAAGTAATCTTATTTTGGCTGTCGCTGGGTGATTCTATTTACCTGAAGGAAATTTTTAACAAGATATAGCAATTATTTTTAAATGGCTCTTATAAAATCAAAGATAGTTTCTAAGTCTTATTCTGGCTTCCACAACTTTTTTTTTTCAACTAAAAGAGCAGTCAACAGCCAAAGAGTTCATGGCGCCACTATATACTGCCGAATGCCGACACACATGAGAAACTAGTTCGTTCAGAATGCTGTAAAGGCAACATTGCATGAAATAAAAACCAAGATGTCTAAAACTCGCCGAAAGGAGGTCGATGTTTCCATTTTTTTTAAACATAACAATTTCAAGCAACCATAGTAAAAGAATTGCATTCAGCACTATTAAAATGAGGAAAACACAGATTAGTAACTAGGGTCGGCCAGGCAATCTACCTCCCTTCAATAGAAGAACACTATTTTGAGTTTCTTCAAGAAGTGGCCTTTTTTCTAAAGGCTACGACTCATAATTTAAAATTCTCAAAAGATAATTGCAGAATCTCCCACTCATTCTTTCAGCTTATTCCAGATCAGCTTAAGATTGCTCACAAAGTGGATTCATACAGTCAATATTGGTATTGTATAGGAACCGATATATTTCATCATAATTCAGAATGCCTATAGTACCCATACACTCACAAACATACAAAAACATCAAACTTTGATTGATGTAATCGGATATAGGTAAGTTAGATCAGAGAAAGGTAGATTTCCTAAGAGAGATATAAACAGGTAGTAGGAAAGCTTATACGAAAAAAAAATCACTGCGAATTGTTCAGGATTGATAAGATATTTGGGGTCATAACGTATTGGTAACAATAAAAAATCAGAAAAGAATCACTTCAACAGTTAGTCGAATGAATGGACTTTCTTTATATAGGCCTGAAAGTCTCTCATCTTATTGCTTATAACGTACTGGTAACAAAGAAAATTCAGAAAAGAATCACTTCAACAGTTAGTCGAATGAATGGACTTTCCTTTTATAGACCTGAAAGTCTCAAAACTTATTGCTTATTTCTTATTATAGGTTTTCCTTCTGAAACACAAAATATCCCGGTCAATAGAGTTGAGATACCGACACTGATTATTGCACCTGTATTTGATTACTACTTTGATGTAAATATTCCTTTACCGAAGAGCTTCTCCTCCCGATAAGATGAATGAAGTTTGAACACGAAAAGGAATTATCTGCCAGCACAGTGTTTAAGGCAGTTCAACCTCCACTTCCGCCCGAGATGCGGTACGATGGGCCCCTATCTATCATTTACTTTTTTTTTTTTTTTTTTTTAACAATACTCCAGGTACTTTTCATCTTGTACTATTATAGTTTTTTTCTGATAAGGAGGACAATCACCGGCGCCTGCCCTCTTACAACTTCCCATGCGAGGCGATAGTATGCATAAAAAGAACACCTACATACGGTATATTCCAAAGTGCACAAAACTCACCATATATGGTAACATATATTTCCACCTCAACAACTATATTTTGAGACCACTAATAACATACCACATTCACCAATACTACGAAATTGCGCAACAAACTAAACTTGTTGCCTGCACACACTCAAACATAAGCCAAAAACTCCCCGACACAAAACAAACACGCTGAACTGCATTAGTTGCTAAACAAACACAACATATGCATGGCACTTATACAAGAAACAAATCTCGCACTACGATTTATATTTCCAGACTTCACAAACAATAGCACAATGAAATATACTAAAAACACGAACAGGAATAAAAATACTTATACGTCATATGTTATCATTCTTCAACACAACATACATGACATTTATACAAGAAACAAAAGTCGCAATATGGTCTCTATTTCCAGAACTCACAAACGACAGCACAGTGAAATAAAGCAAAAACATAAATGGTGAATTAAAACATAGCAAGAGAACGTGAAGGATCACGCACGTAATAATAATAATAATAATAATAATAATAATAATAATAAATAAATAAATAAAATAAACTCTGAAAAAAGGGAGCAAAAATAAAGAATCTCAAATCCCTTCATACGACCAAGCATACCCACACCATGATGATACAAACTTAAATGTTCAACTATAGAAAGATAAACAGAAACCAAAGAGGATAAAAAACCTGTAACAACCTCAACAGCACTGTATGGGGCAGAAACGTAGAACATAAGCGAAGAAGAGAGAAGGAGTTTGAATGTGTTTGAGATGAGGTGTCTGAGAAGTATGGTGGGGGTTACTAGGCTGGATAGAGTGAGAAATGAGGAGGTGAGGAGAAGAACAGGGGTGAAAAAGGATTTGGGAGATAGGGTTGATGAAAGAATATTAGGATGGTTTGGACACATGGAAAGAATGAGTGAAGAAAGACTAGTAAAAGAGGTATGGAAGGCAGATGTGGAGGGAGTGAACATGAGGGGACGTCCTAGGATGAGGTGGATGGATGGGGTGAAGGGGGCTTTGGGGAAGAGGGGAATGTCTGTTGAGGAAGGAAGGGAGAGGACGGAAGACAGAGGTGAGTGGAGAATGGTTGTATATGGATGATGTTGTGACTGCATGAGGAGGAATGGGCGGGGGGGTGGGGGGTGGGGTAGTATGTGTGAGTAAATTTTGACGCAGCCCGAAGGGATTTCTCCCCGTCCTCCCCTTATATGCAAAGGGGGACGGAGAGGGGGGGTCGCCGATTAAATGAAGCGGCCTTGCTGTGGATGTACTGTGTCTTGCGACACTGCTTCTGACCCAGGGAGGTGGGCAGGGTGCAGGGATGACCCGTCATCAAGGAGGTGCTCAGATGAGAGGGAGGGTGGGAGGGGTGTGGAGTGTATTTAGGGATGTAATGGGTGGGAGTGTTTTTATGCCTTTCCCTTTTTGGCTACCTCCCTTGAAAGGGGGAAAAAGCCTTGGTATATGTATGTAACAACTATTCAACTTAAGCATACTCAACTGCAGCAATAACATAAGGAACCCATCGAGTGGTTCATACATAATGACCAGACAAAATATTTGTCACTTGAAACATTTGAATTTTGTACCAATATAGATTATGACATTTATATTGAGAAATTCCAAGTCATACTATGGCATACTAACATTTTATAAGAGAACACACATAATCCTTGTCCTAAAACAAGAACAAACTACCAGTGCACTTTACATCCTACAGATCTCATCCCATTTTTCAATTATATTCATATTTATAGAAACATTTGTCACAAATAGAATTAAAAAAGATCAATCTACTACAACACTACTTAAAAGTCTCACCCAACGAGTATTTGATTGTTAAAGAAATAACAAAAGAATGATAAAGGACAACAGTATATATAAACAAGACTTCCTAGAATACTCCTTGACACATATTATCAAGTAAGATTATAGAAAAAAGTAATGTACAAAACGGGACGAAGTTGTGGACAAACACCCTATTGACCTACATAACCATAACAAAAATTAACTGGTTGGAGGAAACTGTTATTTCCCCCCCACTATTGAAAGATCTTGAAATACTTTAGGGATGATAAAAACTGAAAAATTACAACAATCTGGTACACTTAGAAAACACTCAGTTACATTTAGTGGAGATATTTTAATTACTGATTTAGTTTCATGTATATAATATTTTATGAAATGTTGAATTCTATAATGATGGAGTAATGTAAGAGGGAGTTAAAAAGGATGGTCGGGACGACCACATGTTAGCTGCCGAGCCCTGTAAGAGGCTCGTAGAGAGACGTGGGTAGAAGGTGGGGTAGATGGTGATGGTTTTATTTTTATGAGGTGGGGGTTTGGTAAACAACAATTCGTAAGGGAGCAGTTATATAAGTTCGTTCTCTGCTTGGAGTAATAAAAATGGGCAGGGGCTTATTCCCATTAATGACGTGTATATGTTTTGCTAACATGTAACCTAATTAAGTTAAGCAGAGATTCGAGATTGCTTAAGTAAGCAATGTTGCATATAGACGTGTAACAACGAATCTGATTGGAGAAAGGGTGGAGGAGGAGAAAATTCAATTGGTTCACGATTTTAATATCACGCCTTAAGGGGACGATCTAAAATATGAAATTAAAGACCACTGGACTAAAGAAATTATGACGTTACCGCAGAACTTACCTGGGACTCTCACGGGATTTGAAGAGTGTAACTGGAGAAGAATGCAGTGTAGCCGGTATTCAAGAAAGAAAAAATATCTACAAACATTTCATTCCCTCTTGTGTAAAGCATATTATATTGTAATTAAGAAGAGGAATACTCGTAGACGTAGGGCCTACCGACCAAAAATCTATAAATTAATACAGAAAAAGAAGTGACAAGAGATAGGGGGTGAAAGTAAAGAAAGGGGGAAGTGACTAAAGACAGAAGTGAAAATTTAAGAGGCATACTAAACGAAAGTAAGCGCGCGAAAGTGGCGGGCTAGAAAAACATCGTTTCTCTTACCCCGTCAGTAAGGGAAGAGTTTTGTAGCCAACACTTCTTAAAGTGTTCCCTGCGTGTAACTGAGAGGTTTCTAAGCGTATTCTATTGCCACAGTTTTCTGTTTTAGTCACCCCTTAACACAAGCTTTATATCTATTCAATTCTTGTATATTGGTGTATATTCACAATATATTTTTTCCTTTCTCTTCTAAAAAATATGTGTACATCCTATGAAAAGGATATATTTGTAATCTATTGTAAATATCAATGAAAATATTTCATACTAACAGTAAATACTTAAAAATCTCATCACCAATGTTGAACATAGTATCGTCAGCATTTTGAATAAACAGATCAGTCATGGGATTGACTTTATATACCCTAGCTGTTATAGCTCTTCTTTGTAAGAATAATACCAGCCGTCTGCACTGAGCAAAAAGAATGCTCATCCCAAGTGTGCTTAAGGGAACCATAACAGCAGCGAACTAAAATGGTATATTCTAGCGGGAATGCTACCAGCCGTCTGCACTGACCACGAAAGTATTCATTCCAAGCGTGTTTAAGAGAATCGTGCCACCCGAACTAAATAGTGTATTCTGACTTCCTTTTGAAAAACTTCCCATGTCTTTCTCTCCCTACCACTCATTCTAGGTTGCAACATTTTACTACGCAACAGCAAGTAACAGAGTCTATACGCTATCCACAGTTTGGCATCTTTCGCGATCTTATGTAATACTTTTTTAATATAAAACCAACGCACAAAGCAAAATATATCACAAAGAGAAAATTAGATATATATTTAGTAGCGGAACATATAACAATTCCGAATATATAAAATTGAAAGATGATGTATATCTATAATGGTCGATGATACAGAAAAAATTATTAGATTTTTAGAATCAGCAGAAAAAATAATAAACAGTAAAAAAAATATATAACAAAAACAAAATATTTGTAGAAATTACTTTGTGATAGTTATTTTAAAAAATGGAAGAGTTATATTCATTATACAAGGTCGATGATACAGAAAAAATTATTAAATTTTTGAAATCAGCAGAAAAAAATAATA
>NC_134817.1:43334047-43336547 GCF_046742065.1 Oratosquilla oratoria
AGAGAAAACAACTCAAATTGGGTAAATATGATAAGTGGAGTCCCCCAAGGATACGTATTGGATCCGATAATGTTTGCTGTTTATATAAACGACATGGATGAAGGAATCGTATGTTATATAAACTTCTTTGCAGATGATGCGAAACTGTTGAAGAGAGTAAGTACAGAAGAAGATTGCAAATCTTTTCAAGAAGACTTGGACAAAGTCTGGAAATGGAGTATAAAGAACAAAGTGAATTTAAACATTAAGAAATGTAGTATAATGGAATTTAGAAGAAGTAAAAATAGAATATCCGGTCAATACGAAATTGGTACAAAGGAACTTACAAAAGTAAACTAAAAAAGAAACCTAGGAGTAATTATCTCAAACGACATGACACCAGACAAACATGTAAACAAAATAGTTGGAGAAACTTACAATTTACTAAGATCAATGAAAGTGACCTTTGACTACATGGACGAGGAAATGGTAAAAAAAAAAATACTGGTTACACTGATAAGACCAAAAATAGAATATGCAGCGTCGCTATGGACACCTAGCACAAAAAATAAAACATAAAAAAACTAAAAAGAATTCAAAGAGCATTGACAAAGCACCAACACTTAGCAAGTTGACGTAAAAACAAAGATTGGACAAACTAAACTTAACTCTGTAACAAATAAGATAAAGAGGTGATTTGATAACCATCTACAGAATTATGAAAGGGATAGAAATCCTTAATAGGGATGATCTACTTAAATAGGACAGAAGAAATGCAAGAGGACACGAGAAGAAACTTAAAAAGGACTGTATCGTGAAAATTATTCGAAAAAAAATAATCGAAAAAAAATATTCCAACAATTAATTGAAATACAGTTATTCGAATACAAAGTTATTCGAATAGAAAGTTATTCGAACAATTTTTTTTACAATAGGCAATTGTTAGAAGTATAAGTTATTCGAATTGCTGTTTATATCGAAAATTAATCTATTAGTCGAAAGCATCCAGCCGGCACCAAGGACTATACTTCCACACAATAGTTTCGACAACAGCACACATCAGTTTTGACAGTACTGCTGTTCGATAATACAGGTATTACTGCTATAAGCCCTTCAAAGATGGCCGAATAAGGTAAGCCTATGCTTAAAATCGACGGTTTCTTATTCGTAAAAGACAAACAAGTTGATACCAAGATATATTGAAACTGCAATAAGTTTGCTTCGTATTGCAAAAGCCGTGCAATTACTAATGATGGTGAAGTGATTAAAGAGCCTCGTAAACATAATCATTCTGGTGATGACGTAAACGTCGAAGTGCGTAGTTTTATGAACAGAGTGAAAAATGATGCTAAAGAAACCCGTGATTCTCCTCAATATGTCATTTCTACTGCTAGCTCGCAATTAAGTGAAAGTGCTGCACAAGCTTTACCAGCAATAAGCTCTATAAAAAGAACTATTCACAACGTAAGACAAAAAGAACAGGCTTAGCTAATCCTATTCATAGAAGGGAAATTGTTTTAACTAATGAACAGACGAAAACTAATAAAGGCGAGCAGTTTTTGCTCTATGACTCAGGCCCTCACGATGATAGGATACTTATTTTTTCAACTCGGAATAATTTGAGTATACTTGAGAACAGTGAACATTTACAAGTGGATGGGACGTTTAAAACTGTACCTCAGCTATCTGAACAATTAGATACAGTGCATGCTGTGAAGAATAACTTTACCATTCTGGTAGTCTATGCCTTACTTCCAGATAAAAGGACTGAAACTTATAAAAGATTGTTTGCTGAAATTAAGTCTGTTGTTTCAAATTTGCAAGTGTCAACCATAACGTCAGATTTCGAACTTGCAACTATAACTGCTGTTAAAGAAGAATTCAATAATGCCTCTCAGAACGAATGTTTTTTCCATTTAAGTCAGTGCTTGTATCGAAAGATTTGTGAGTGTGGTCTAAAGGTGAAATATGATACAGATTCAGATTTTGCTTTAAGAATTAGAATGCTGTTAGCCTTACCCTTTGTCCCTGTAGACAAATATATTGAATCATCTGAAGAATTGTTAGATTCAAATATATATCCTCCAATAGTAAATCCAGTTTTACATTATTTTGAAGATGTTTGGGTTGGTCGTCCCTCAAGACGTCATCGACGTAGTCCTATGTTTGAAATAAGTATGTGGTCCAGGGATGCCGCGTTTTCTACACTCCCGTGTAGAATGAGAGTGTTGCCATACCGGGACATGCATTTTTCTCGGGCGTGTGCAGACTTTCATAGCAAGATATACTTGTCAAACTTTGACAAAATGTTGGTTCTAGTTTTTTATTCTTGAATGTATATAAGAACCCATGCCCTAACATATTCAGTAAAATATAGAAAAAAATATTTTTTATATTATTATCGCAAAAAGAAAGCTGAAACTTGAGCGTAGAATTTTTTTCTACATCGTATATACGTATCTTTTGGGGTACAATATATTATAATTAACATAATTACCAATAAAAGTCATATTTTGATGTA
>NC_134817.1:43344047-43346547 GCF_046742065.1 Oratosquilla oratoria
AGTGGGAACGAGACGTAGTGAAAACATGGAAGTGGAAACCCCGAAAAGATTCCTAAAGGGTAGTGAAGACAAAACTTTTTCTGGATTTAAATAGGTACGAGAAAAGATACCTGAATAGAATTATAGACATAGAAACGGAAATAAGATTTAGGAAGTGTACACGGAACCAAGAGATTATGGAACTAAAGAAAGAGATTATGGAAGTAAGGAAAGAGTATTTCAAAATAAGAAAGGAAGTGAGTGATTAGGTATAAAATGATGAAATGAGTCATGAGGTAAGTAAATTAAAAAAAATAATTAATTGAGGTAAAAAGTGGAAATGAAGGGATGAAAAACAAAAAGGGCAACCTAAAGAAAAAAAAAAAGGGGGGGGGATCAATGAACAAATAAAAGCAATGACCGAGAAATTTGAGGAAATATGGGAGAGGAAAAGTTGCAGAAATTCAGGAAAGAATGAAAAAACATATATATATATATATATATATATATATATATATATATATATATATAATCAAAAAGGCGAAAATATAGCTCTTAAAGAAATTGTACAATCACAAATGCAGGAGAATACAAAGACACAGTTATTAGAGTAATCAAGAAAAAATACGGTAAGAGATACAGTGGATAAAAAGAATTGGTCTAAATGAAAAAGATAACCTAGTGTATTTGAGAGAAAAAGAAGAGAAAGAAATATCAATATTAGTTCTGAAAGCAGTACAAAACGAAGATCAAGAAATAGAAAAAGGAAATAGAAGTACATAGGATGGAACAATACATAAAGAAATCGACCTCTAAAGATCAAATGAAGGTCACAAATGGTAGCGGAAGAGATGATAGCAAAAACAGGAAAATTAACAAGTAGTGAACACTATAAAATTATATGAATAAAAAGAGAAATGAAAGATAAGGAAAGAGAAAGAGAAAAAACAACAAAAAATGAAGAAAAAAACGAGAAAAGAACGGAGACCGACAAAAAGAAGTACTATTAGAGAGTCTTAAACATAAGGTTGGGAAACTGGCATATTGAAGGAATAGAGAACGAAATGGAGAGGGAAAATATGAAAATGGCGTATTCAAACAGAGATGGATTGATTTCATGACTAGGTGAACTAAATGATTACCTGTTAGAAGATAAACCAGATATAATAGGAATTGTTAGAAAAATTAAGGGGTGCATTACCACCAAATAGTGTTGAACATGGAGTATATAATCGCTGAATTAAAAACGGAGAGGAGAAACAAGGTGATTTTTTTTTAAACTAAGAAAAACTTTAATTTAACGAGTAGAAAGTAGAAAGCTTGTGGAGATTTATGTGTCCCAAAAACGGGTTCTTGGAAAGAGAACGATTATTTTAAAATGTTAGAAGATACAAACCATTCATTAAATAAGAAACTGAAGGATGGAGGAAATGTGGTAATTATGGGAGATTGTAACTGCAGAGAATTCTGTTGGGAAGAGATGACAGAGAAAGATGGAGGGGATCTATGGGGAAATGTATTACTTGACATGACTATAGAACAAACAATGGCAAAATGGACAAAAGAAAATACCATACATAGAAAAAATAAAGAACCGTCTAGAATATGTTTGATATTTACATCAAAACCTGAAATAGTGGGTAAAATTGAATACAAGACATGAATTGGGAAGAGTGACCACATACTACTTGAGTTTCAAATAAAGGAGGAAATATACATGGAAAGAAATAAGAAATACAGGAAAAGAAAGCTGATGTATAAGAAGACAGACTTTGGGAAACTTAGGATATATATATATATATATATATATATATATATATATATATAAATATACATATATAAATATATATATATGTATATATATGTATATATATATATATATTAAAAAGCGAGTTAAGAAAAATTCTATGATGTAAGAGACACAAGTGGAATTAAGATAGATGATTTTGATGGCAATCTATAATAAAGGAGTATTATGGTGTACATGCACAGTACTGTACATTTGTGATTATTGTACATATGTAATAATAGATCTTCTTCATATATTTGTCCCATGTTAATTAATTATTTTGTATTTATTATTGTATTAATTGGTTGCATTTTCATATGCCCATTTCGTAATGGAACCATGTAAGTCATGTGGGCTTCCCGCAAAGCCAGGCTGCATCCACGCAACGCAGTTGCTAACTCTCCTCCATGGTGTAAAGGTATATTGTAATTCTGGTGCTTGTCGCATTTTGATAAATACGTTGTTCGGTATTTATTAGGTTTCAATAGCTACCCAATACATATGATGGCAGCGAGTAAGACAATATTTTGAACATTTGATTTTATCCACTAACGTGCTATAAACGCTACGTTTGAGCTCTGAAAAATCGAGATCTCTGGCTAGCCAGTTTTGTGGCATATGTTTTCTCCCGTCTTTTTCTCGATTTTTTTTTTTTTTTCAGCCAGGTGTTTATATCGTTGGAAAGATTCATACCGGTGACTTATCAATTTTTGGTAAAATTGGGTACATGAC
>NC_134817.1:43359047-43361547 GCF_046742065.1 Oratosquilla oratoria
GATCGAAAACAAGCCAGGAATTATGATGTCACCTCCGACATCTAGTAACTTCGCGCTGACATTGCTAATATTAGTAGCTTTTACACCCATCGTTTAATTCACAATTTCTCTAAAATGTATTATGCCTGGAAAGACAATTAATGTTTCAATCGAGAAAAAATAAAAAAGTTTAAAGAGACCAAATTCACCGGAGACCATTTGCATGGTGAAAAAAAAAAAATGACCAGAAGCATAACAAGGTGAAATGTACAGATTCTGAAAAAAAAAAAAACCGGATTGACAATTTCGGGATTGAAAAAAAAAACATTTACATTAGACAAAATTAGATATTCGGATTTGTTTCACACTACATTATTCTATATGTAGAAAGCTGGAGAGCCAAATAAGTACTTTGTCAAATATTGGATACACAAAACAGTTCTTGTGATCTATAAGAAACTTTTATTATTCCAATATTTCGTTGTCAAACAAGACCCCCTAAGATTATACTTCAAATCCTACAACAGCAACTACGATTCGTTGACACCGGCTTTTTTATTTGGATATACAGTATCATGACAATGGACATTTTCATGTGAGTTACAATATTAGATGTACCATTGTTTTATAAAACAGACAAAAAAGAAATAGAAATACTATAAATCATAACAAATTCAACACATTTGAATAGACCATATGTTTATGTCTATATGTTCATTTGGTCAAATGTCCATACATTTGACGAAATATCCAATCTATAATTGTCCGTACCATGAAATATCCATTTGGTCATATATAAGTTCTGCCAAATGTCCAATAGATAAATATTGGTCGATGAAATGTCCTTTTGGTAAATGTCCATCAGTATAAATCTGTTGTCTAAATGCCCATCGATCATAGGTCCAGCCACACTATGTAGTGCAATTATCTTGAACCATTTACTTCTGTGATCTAAATAGAATTACATGATGTTAAAAAAATACGATTGGAGGTTTGCCAAAACGCAGTTGGGTTAAAGTTTGATATATTCTGTTTCAGATTTCCTCTTCAGAACAAAGGTTTAACAGTTATGATCCTGTGTCTCTATGTATTACAGTTGCAATATATCGTAGGTCAATTGCTCTGCAGTTGAAAGAGAAAAATTCCGCCCACGTAATTTTGTCCACTCACCATCTCCCGCTAACTCTTTCTGGGATACCACATTCCAAGACACCAGTTCCTTTTGTATTTCACGGAGATGTTGGTTACTGAACGGATTATATATTTTTCTCTTTAGTTTTTCTACCGTCCTCCCCCCCCCCTCTCTCTCGTTGATATTTATAACATATTTGCTATATCGTTGAGTGATTCTGTCCAAACGGAAAAACCCCTTTCCTGGGCTTGAAAATGAGATTATCTTGAACTTTTTCTGAATTATTTAATCTAAATATCACGAGTGACCGTATTTACTCAGACCATTGGAATCTATTTAACAGTGACAACATTTTACAGAAATGAATTACACAATATATCCACCCGAATTTAAGTGTGGGTTTCTTGAATGACACAAAATGTGGAATATTCCCCACATATGCCATAGTGGCTGCTCACCATCATGTGTAATATATTAGCCAGGTTTCAGTATTGCTGAAGATATCGAATTTATCAAAGAACAAATGCAGTAAAAAACGCGGTCATATTTTCCATATTGGAATACAACAATGTGAGTTCCTCTGGGACCCTAGAGAGTGTAGAGGTCAACAAGCAGATATAGAGTTCTTCCGAGTTTGTTGGGTCCTAGTAGAATAGCCGAGTTATAGGTATTGATGAAGACTTATCACAGGCGTGAACACAACTGAGATTTTTCATTGTTTGATTTAATGTCTGTTTTCCCAGCGTCATGACGAAATATACCCGGCTTACAGAGGCAGAGAGGTTTTGAAAGACAACCTTCCAGATATAATTAGTAAACCAGCTCATTTTTGAGGCGCAGATTCAAAGTGAGAGCAAAGGTGGACGATACAGAAACAGTTTTAGAGCCCAAATTAGATTACAAGAGTGTGACAGCAACAATTATTTTGAACAATACATTTTCTTTAATTATGAACTTCAGTGCTCACTGTATAAAAATCAGATTTTAATAAGTCTAAGCACAGGCCAAGAGTAAAAACATAAGAACATAAGAATGAAGAAGACGGCAGAAGACAGAAAGACCTACACTAGACATTTATTTTTAGGAGTAGAAAAGTGAATATGGTTGGCTGATAAGACTTTGAAACAGAGTTTGATACTTCAAGATTCAGAATTTTTGTGTTGGTATGAAAAGTATTAATAAAAAAGGTTCTCTTATTTTTCAAAATCACTATCAATTCCCATGAGTTGTTCGAGGCGGAGTAAAAAAAGAATGAATAAATAAAAATACAAGCTGTGGGTTTATTTCACACAAACAAAAGGACAAAAGGTAGATATACGAGTCCACAGACATCGATTTTGGCAGATGTAGACTTGTTGTAAAAGAAAAGATATATATATCTAGCTTTGG
>NC_134817.1:43369769-43384769 GCF_046742065.1 Oratosquilla oratoria
TGTGTGTGTGTGTGTGTGTGTCTGTCTGTGTGTGTGTGCGCGCGCGTTTGTATGTGTGGAGGGGGAACTCATACGTATGTATCCAATAGATAAAACTGGTGTTACCTGAAGTAGTATTGAGTTATTTTTTTGAAGATTTTTTTTTTTTTCAATGTTTGGTTTATGTTTGGCAATTGTATTTATTATCACTTTTTTCCGTTATATTGATTTTTTACGCTTTTCTTCAAACTGTCAACAGGTTATCATTCATATCTACTGACATATTGACATATATCTAATAGCGGAAGTTTTACTTTTCCTTGAAAAGAAACTGAGCATAAAGATCTGCGTCTTGTTTGTACTACTATTCATGTCTTCCTTCAATAGAACAATTATTTTTTCATCCTTTTTCCTACGAAAGTATTGTTCTATTCAATCCTTGAATGGGCCTTTTGTCGAAGAGTTTAATCCGTAAGAGTCAGACGTGAATTTCTTACACATAGATTTAACTGTAGTGAACTCTGACCTATGAACTGAGTCTGTAAAACGGGACGCATACGTTCCAGAACTCAAGAACAAAAGGATGTGTTGGACAGGAGATCGTATCTCTCTTGTTTTATTTCTATTGCAAAGAGGCGCTTTACATGGGGAGGCCTTGCATTGCATTGTACTCCCCTGGTCTGGATCCGCGCCGTCTGCTAGACAAATTTATTACTCCAAAAATGTTGTTTGTCTGAAAATTAAAGTAGCTGGTTGACAGTGCGGGACTCATGGCCTCTTGGCCTACTGGCCACTTGGGGTCTTGGCCACTTGGGCACTTGATCACTTAACTATGCCAAGGTCAGTTTAGTCGTGTAAGTGGACAAACAAATTAAGTCAATTGGTCTTCCCACTGTAGTGATATTCATTTAAATCGTAGTTGTGTGAGTGACCAAGTAAATATTGTCACTAAGATAAAATATACTTTCATTTAGTTATACTATGCTGGTCATCATAGCTGGTCACACCAGACGGCCAACCTTTTAATTCTTTTTTTTTTCTTATTTATCTATTTATTTATTTATTTTTTAACATTGATAAGGTCGGTTTTTACTAGATTAGGAAGAAAGTGGACAAGGTATTTCCATGCTGGTAATGTCACTTAGTATTTCCATGATGGTAATACTTGGTTAAGGTGTGTGAGTGACCATGTAAGTTCTGTCAATTGATGTTTATGCGATGATAAGATACATTTAATCCACATGAGAACCCTATAAATAACAATGGCCATGGAGAGTCTGATGATTGCAAGAAGGAGAAATATGATAATGAATAAAAAAAATTGGCTTCTGCCCCTCTAAAAAGTTTTGGTAGTTTCCAGATATGTTTATGTCCAGCTGTCGATTAAATCTAAATCCCGACAGCTCGCTACATCTGTTTCTTGTCCTGCATCAGATTTGTTGTGTTTTCTCTCTCTGCTCAATAAAACCCCGAAATTTTTCTCAGCTGAATAAAAATGTCTTATGTCTCCTCAGTGCAATAAAATCTGGTGTAGATAGAGACATTTTCAATAACTAAAGTCAGTTACAGTCTAATATGGATTCCTCTCTTTCTATCAACGCATAACTCACCAATAATATATTGCCCCACAAACGTGCCTGTCGTTACAAAAACCTAACAATATCATTCGTCTAGACCATTTCAAAGTTGTAGTTAGTGTTAATCAGTCTAAATTAGCTTTGTTTAGTTTTCTAATGATTCGTGGCTATTCTTGTCATAGTATCTTTCATATTTCCGCATATTATAGTAGCATCTATCCTCCACCATAATTATTCCCGAGAATAACATCCCATATTTCTCCAACAGTAAACTGCGATTTAGCATCCTTTTTTATAGGTCTAATATCCCTTTTTTCTGTATTACATTTGCTAGTTGGAATAACCAAGAACACGTAAGAGCTTCCATAAGCTATGTAAAATCGTATGCCACTAGTGATACGAATCTGATGAATTAATTGAGACCGTTTTGAACCTTCACTATTTGGGGGTTTCTCTGAAGAAAAGTGAGGAGCCGACTCCAGTAGGCGCGTAGATTATCTCGAAGCCGTCACCTTTGCCGTATGCGCTTGGACTATTGGGTAGATAACAGTCACTACTGGGTTTTGGAGACAGGTGCGGGATTCGAACCCAGAATTGAGCAAAAGTGAGTATCAATATGGCTTAGTTCCCAGCATTTTTTTTCGCGCCTTCCTCTCCTTTGTCTTCTTAAACATCATTCCTAGCTTGCCTAGTAATTCACCCTTCTTTGTGAGTTTAGGTTCCATTTCTAATTTTACCATCGTTCGGCTGTATTCATTTTCCGAAAAATATCTTGCGTTATCTTGAAAAAACAAAAATCCCAATTTCTTATCAATTTATCTATAGAATTGTTTAGTAACTGCCTTGAATCAGTAAGATAAAGTTCGTTTGACGTTAGCTATAATAACTAAGATGAAACGACAACTACATTCAAGAGATTATACCCTTTTTCCTTTTATCTTTTATTTTTCTTGTGAATCGGTTTTAAAAAACATCTTCTCATTTTCCCCCATTCCAGAACAATATGACTTTCACTAAAACTGAAATTCTTGTTCCTTCGACCAATACCGATCACACCCTCCCCTTCCTTCCCTTCCCCTTCTCTCCTACACTGCCCCTTTTCCAATCACTAGTTTCCTCTGTCCTTCCAACAATATCTCTACTGCCTTTCTCTGTTCGTATCATCCGAATAATACTTTCCTTATGTAAAGGTATGTTTTGTTCGGTGCTATTATCCTCAGCGATGACTAAATGATGATCGTCAAACGACTGTCCAGAACACTGATTATTTGTTTTTGAATGGGTCTCTTTTGCTTTGAGATGCAAAGTATGAGACATTTATCCAAATATAAGGCCACTAGGTATGATGCGCATCACCCGCCATTGGCTGCGGTTGGCTATTAATCCCATCGAGCAAAATTTGCCTTAAGCGTCCATATTTCTCCTATACCTTTGACTTTTTAACCAGTATTACCTTCCTTATACCATTTCAACCTGATGCCCTGTTCTTAATAACGCACCATCTGTCTCTGACCAGAAAACGAAAAAAAAAAGAAAATCCTAAAGACCATTTTACAGGTGAGAAGTGTTGTGAGGAGAAATTTTCTCATAGTTGAATGAAATCGTCTGGTGATAGCCAGATTAGATGAGCAATCATTCGATAATAATTCAATCGGATTATAATTCAACTCCTTAAGTTGAAGTTTTTATTCTCAGCTAAATGAAATAGTTTATCCGGAGCTAGAATAAGAAAGACGACGTAATTCGTAAATGAGTCAACATCTGTAATCTGAGATCATATTCAGCCAGATATCAGCTAATAAAAAAGCAAAACAAAGAAACTGTTGCTCTTTCATGCAGTGTTCTTCATCAGACCTTTTTACTTCCGCCCTAAACGTATATTAGAAAAATAATAATAAAAAACAAGTAAGAAAATAATAACAATAATAATGCTTTACTCAGTACCAGAACCTTTCCTAATTGAGCGTTTCCATTGAGGACTGTTGACAACCACTTACCTTGTTTTGATGGGCTTCTAGACCACAGACGACAGCTTCGACTACAGGCAGGTGTTCCTTTATGTAATCTTCTTATTTCACACCTAATTTTTAATACTCTTATACGTTGTCTGTATTATCTCCTTATTACTTCTCTCCCCCTTCCTCACCCCAAGACCTCATACCATCCACCTCAGGTCTGTTTGACCCAACAAAAATCCTTTAAAGCCTTTTGGGCCCTCATGTAATCCCGACATCGTTATCTTGTCCAGATAAATTGGGTCTTGTTGCTGCTGTGTAGACATCGATTTGTTAAAAGCCAGAACACTGGCGAAGGTTCTCGTCTCTAAGGGAACAGCCTTCTCATATCCTGTAGAGAAATGTTTATTCTTCTTTATGTGGGTGCAGGCAGGAAATTCCTCTCGGTTTCTTTTATATGTGAATATATGTGTGTGCGTGTGTACGTGTGTATGTGTGTGTGTGTGTGTGTGTGTATGTGTGTGTGTGTGTGTGTGTGTGTGTGTGTGTGTGTGTGTGTGTGTGTGTGTGTGTGTGTGTGTGTGTGTGTGTGTGTGTGTGTGTGTGTGTGTGTGTGTGTGTGTGTGTGTGTGTGTGTGTGTGTGTGTGTGTGTGTGTGTGTGTGTGTGTGTGTGTGAGAGAGAGAGAGAGAGAGAGAGAGATAGCGAGCGCAACGTGAAACAGAATTCTCCCGTCTGCTATATTGTGAGAAGGTTTGTTATATTCATTGATGTGCTGTTTGGTAGCTTCCAGAAGTGTTTATGTCCAGGTGTCAATTAAATCTAAATCCCGACAGCTCGCTATATCTATTTTTCGTCCTGTTATATAAAAAAGTCCCTTTCAGGTAACCCTGACCCTAAAAGAAGAATAAGAAAAATAAATCCTTTAGTTCTCTCCAATTTCTTAGAAGTCGTTACTCGTGTAGTAGTTTAAAACGCCTCCACCTGATACCACTATTTTTTGGGTCATGGAAACTTCATCTTCTGAGAGACAGGAACTCTATACCTCCTCACTCCACCGCTAGATGGTATTTCGGTCACAGGATTTCTCCTGGGGCCTTTACCACGATATCTTTGGGTTTCTCCCTTTACTCTCGTAACATTTCCCAAAGAGGTGAGTATAATAGGAGATCTAAGAATACAAATGTATATTTAGTCCGTTTGGAGATGATGTAACCTTACACACTCGTACTTCCTCTTGGTGTTATCAAGTTCTTTTATTCAGCTGAGGAAAATTTCCTTATTAATTGTCTTAATTGATCTCTTAGGAAGAACAGAACATATATTTATAAATACATTCTGGTGTACCTCAGGGTTTTTTATTCTTGTTAATAACCCCTAATTGCTGGTAAAAGAACCAAACCATATTAATTCTTTCTTGAGGGCAATACACCTTGATTATCAGCTTTGTTTGTCGCTAGCGTTTTTCTTTTTAGTGTAATCTCCTTGATATAAAAAAGTATCAACCGTACTAGGACTCTATAATCGGGAGCAATGTAATGTACTAGATTTAGTTACTTAATTTCTCATGGTAAATAAATAAAGTTTGAATAAAACATAAAAATGAGCCGAGCGTGCCTCTTTGCGAATGGTCAAATCCACAAAGCACACTTGGACATGTAAGTTTGTATGATAAAATTCTAGCTGATATGTAATTACCTATACCCCGTTTATTCTTGTTCGTAACGTTACTGGAGTATACAACCTAACTGTGATGTCAGACGAGCTGTTATCATGAATCTTGTACATGGATGTATAGGGTACAGTCTATCAAAGAAGCAATCTAAAGGAATAAAGATGACCAAATAAGAGTGCTCATTAAACCAATTTTAAAGGAATTCGATAAAAAAATGTCTATGTATAATTTAATTCTAAACAATAACGAAGATCAGGGAAGACAAAAATTACCTTTGGTATTTTTTGCTACAAGCTTCACCGACTCATAATCCACAGATGCATAACAGCTGGCAATCATCCTTGTGGCCTTCCATTTATCACTGAGGGAATGTTGCGTTTTAAAATGTGTTGTATTAATGTGCGACTGTTTCTATAGTATCGACTTATAGTAGTAGGAAGAGGGTAGCAGATGTAATTGTCAACTCTATATATGTGGAAAGTTGGAGAAAATGCAGTCGAATTTGATCGAGAGATGTCTTGGGCTTGGTCTGAAGATTAGGTGTCTACCCCTCTGGAATGCGTCTCTAAGTGGAGGCGTCTTGGTTGATTTTGAAGACGGGTAACGGAGAAAATTCTCTCTGATTTCCGTCTTGCAAGACCACTAGTTGCAGGTACACATTTATAGATTTTAAACTTTACTGAATGCACGTTTATATCAACAAGCAATATTCACTGACATATTGAATCTGTTATATTCATCTTTAGTTTGGCTATGTAGAAATAAGGTTATATTCAAATTAAAGTAGAAGTTACTACGAAAACAAGTAAGGCAAATGAATTAAATATTTAATGGTGATATTCTGATATAGAGAACTATGCAAACCTCTTTAAAATCTTAATTGTATTCTTAGAAGTTAAATTGCTTAACTGTGGTTTTAGTTTCTATGTTTATATCAACAAGCAATATTCATTGACATATTGAATCTGTTATATTTATCTTTAGTTTTGCTATGTAGAAATAAGGTTATATTTAAATTAAAGTAAAAATGACTACAAAAACAAATAAGACAAATAAATTAAATATTTAATGATGATATTCTGATATAGAGAACTATGCAAACTTCTTTAAAATCTTAATTGTATTCTTAGAAGTTAAACTATTTAACTGTGGTTTTAGTTTCTAAGTTTGTATAACGGGAGGTTTTTGCAAAATTGAAATCAGTGTTTTTAATTCTAAAGGAAACATTTATCTTTATTATTTTTCGTGCGGAGATTAGTGATTATATCTATTCTTCCTCTTCCCTCCCATCTTTAGAATTTGTTAATGTTTTCGTTATTTATATTATAACTAAACTAAATAGAGAACTATTTGTTTACAATGAAAACCTTAGTGATAAGGTGATCTGGAAGTAATACTGTGTTGCATGTAATTAAGATTTTTCGTTTACGAAATTATATTATATCACATACAAGCCTTAATTCAATTATAAGAATTGGAATATACGTAGTATCAAAGTAATTAGTTCAACATGAAATATTTCCTTATGGAAAGAAACTTATATATTGCACTACGAACTAAAGAAAATTAGATAAAAAATCTAATCAAGATATTACGCACACTGAACAAAGAAGCATATACAATACGCACACACACGCACATACACACATACACACACATACAAACACACACACACACACACACACACACACACACACACACACACACACACACACACACACACACACACACACACACACACACACACACACACACAACACACACACACACACACACACACACACACGCACACACACACACACACACACACACACACACACACACACACACACACACACACACACACACACACACACACACACACATACATACACACACATGCGCACACACACACTGCCACACACGCACACATACATGCACACACACACACACACACACACACACACACACACACACACACACACACACACACACACACACACATACACATACACATACACATACACATACACATACACATACACATACACACACACGCACACACACACACACACACACACACACACACACACACACACACACACACACACACACACACACACACACACACACATACATACATACACACAATACATACACACGCATATACACAAACACACACACACACACACACACACACACACACACACACACACACACACACACACACACACACACACACACACACACACACACACACACACACACACACACACACACACACACACACACACACACACACACACACACACATGTTGCCTTGGGTTGCAAAGATAACATATAGAAAGTGATGGTAGCTGTGGCTTCCTGCGAGCGGCTTGGTGGCGAAGACAAACGGCCGTGTGTTTCTGTATTTATTGTATAAATCTCGCACTCTGAGAAGCGCATTGTCCTTATATACGTAAATCGTGGCAAGGTTGCCGACAAGGTAATTATTTACATAATCTTTGTCTCCAGCGAAACTAGATATTGAAATAGATTTACATTGATATACAGAATCAAGGAAAATATGATACATTACTGTGTAATATTTATACAACGTGTGTTCGAATTTGGACAGGTAAAAAGAACCCTGAGGAACATTTATTATTGATTGGCAATATCTGGGTAGTCGTTTGCTGAACAGTTGCCTGCGTTCGAGGTCAAGACCTAGATAATAAACAATGGAGTTGACCGCGACGCTTGACCTTTTTGGTCCCCTGAGTTCAAGAATACCATCTCGCTCCGATATCTGGTGCGAGTGTATGCATGTTGTATATGCGCACACGTCAGTTGATGAAAAGATAGGTAGATGAGCTGTTCTATTAGCTGTAGAAGTTGTCCAACATAGCACGGCGTCGCTACATGTGTCCGGCCTCTCGACACATTCTATCTTCGGAGTTCACATTGGACTTGGTGTCCGAACTGTAAGAAAGAGATAGAAGGAGGGTGTGCCTAGGTGAAGGTGTTGACCTTCCCTGGGTGGCAATGGTGTTAGCACAGACAGAAGAGATCATTTTTATGGCATGATATAGAAGAGAATGGATGAGATTTATCAGTTGGAACTAGATGCCTGAATTTTTGGGCCAAGCGAGACTTACACAATTCTATTTCTGAGGCTATAACGGGGTGTAGGGATCGGTGGAGTGGTAGAGGTGTTTGTGTCTAGTGATTCGGTCGTGTCTGGTGATTGTGCAAGAGAGGAAGAAGGTATATTCTCCATGTCAATTCCACTGGGAATTTGTTTGATATTGTCCAAGTGTAGAATAGCCTCTGTGAGTTCTTGTAGGTGGAGAGCTTTTATCTTATTATGAGGTAGGGTTTCGATGACGCGGAATGGACCAAGGAATTTGGGAGAAAATTTTGTTGTGGGGTGGTGGTTGGTGCTGTACACAATATCACCTACAGAAATAGTATAATCCCTAGAGTGAGCGTTTGCCAGTCTAATCATATCAGATTTTGAGAGAGTCAGTGACTCATGTTCTCTCTTGAAAAGAGTGTTGAAATTTGTCAGAGTGACTTTGACGTATCGCTGAAATCATACACAGATGCGGGGTTCTGACGTAAGGAGGTCGTACGGCATTTTCTTATCTGACCCGAATAATGCAAAGTGGGGTGACTCTGACATCGATCTATTTATTGCGCTGTTTATGCAGGCTTGTATCATAGGTATGTGTTCATCCCAAGATGAGCGTATGTCTGTGGCAAGGTGCCTTAATGTGTTGAGGATCTTCCGATTTTGACGTTCAACGAGTCCATTTGAACTAGGATGGTATGGTGTGGTGTTACATTTGGTAATGTTAAAATGTTGGCAGATATTGGTGAGAATGTCGTTATTGAATTCAGTGCCGTTGTCTGAGATGAGTGTTTTTGGTGTGGTGTAGGGGCAGATGACGTTGTTGATGATGGTTTGAGCTACACTTTTGGCTGTCTTGTCCGCTAAAGGAGAGAGAATGCAGAAACGTGAGAAATGGTCGATGCAGACGAAGAGGTACTGATTTCCATTTGAGGTGAGTGGTAGTTTGAGTAAATCAATGGCAATGGTTTCAAAGGGTCTAGAAGGTGTTGGATAGTTGTGTATAGGTACATGACCGCTAATGAGCTATACATGAGTGACATGCATCTATGTATGTGCGTATGTCTTTGTGCATGGTGGGCCAAAAGTATTTCAACCTGGCTTGCGATAAACATTTGTCTTTTCCGTAATGTCCTGCTAGTGGAGAATCGTTAAGATTTAAGTACTTCCGGAACAAGTTCCGTAGGAACGACCAATTGTGTAACCGTGCGGTTTGGTTCGTTTTTTGTTCGTAAGTAGTGTGGTGTGGTAGAGAACCTGGTCTATGATTGAGTAATTGTCTATGTTGGGAGGAAAATTGTCTGTATTAGTAGTGTCACCTGAGTTGAGATAATGAATGATTCATCTCCATAGGGGGTCTGTTGCTTGAACGGCGATGATGCGCTCTCGCGTAATGTCAAGCGGCTGTGCAACTTGCTGTATGGTTGCTACGTGTCTGCTAAGGGCGTCGGCTACCATGTTTGCATGGCCCTGGACGTAGTGGAATGTAGGCATGAATTCCTGAATGGTAAGGAACCATCTGGCTAGTAATCCAGTGAGGTTCTTGCCTTTGAAAAGGTGGAGAATGGGTTGATGGTCTGTGTGCACATGTATTTCATAGCCAAGTATGATATCTTTAAAGTGTTTGAGGGCATATACGACAGCAAAAGCTTCGATTTCAGTGACAGAGTAGTTTTATTCGTGCTTGTTCACCGCGCGGCTAGCGTATGCTATCGGTCTAAATTTTGACTCGTGCTGTTGCATCAGTACTGCGCTGAGTCCTTTGTAGGAAGCCTTTGTACAGAGTGTGAAAGGTTTTGAGAAGTTTGGAAATGCAAGTACAGGGGCTGTTGTGAGAGCTTGTTTTAGGTTGTGGAAAGCTGTGTGGTGTTCCGGCGTCCAGTTAAAGGATGTATCCTTTTTGAGAAGGGCTGTTAATGGAGCTGCAATATGAGCATATCCTTCAATGAAACGTCTGTAGAAACCTGATAAACCTAATAATGACTTGCATCCATGTCAAGCCTATAAGAATGTCTGCAGGAAATACTACTTCAGCTACGTATAGTGTCGTGGTAATGGGAGGGCTGTTTCCATGCAGGGAGATGTCTAAGTCGATCTTGCCAATGATGGGGAAGGGTACATCGTCTACGTTTGCTAATGTGATGTCTGTGGGTTCTAGAATCGTGACCCTACGGTTTCTGAACCTAAACTGGTGGAGAGCAAGTTTTGATATGACGTTTACGGGAGAGCCCGTGTCCAGAAAGAGTACTTGATGGATGTTGTTGACAGTGGCTTGAAGTATCATAGAAGATGGGGATTGTCGAGAGGCTGTCATCGTGAGTACCGGTAGGGGGAGGGGGGTTGGCTGGGTCTCGTGAGGTCGTGTGTGTTTGTCACCGTGAGACAATAGTCATATCGTGTTTTGTTTGTGTTGCCATTAGTCGAGTATTGGGGAGACGCGTATGAAGTCTGTTTTTGAGATTTGAGTACGCGACATTGGTTTGTGTCATGGAAAGATGGGCCGTGGTATTTGTCGGTTTTCTGTTATAACACCTGCTTGTGCTATGTCCCGGTTTGTTGCAGATAGTGCAAAAGAAGGGTGTTCTTGAGAGGGATGGCTGTCGTGATCGTGTGCGTGACATTTGTCTACCTCTGGTGTGGTTTACTTGTGAGATTTGTACTACTGTGGGTGTCTGTGTGATGAGGATGAATTGTTGTTGTATCTGTGTTTTTGCAGTTGTCGTGTCTGAAAACTTTCTAGAAAAATCTACGAGTGTTGTGTCTGGAGCGAAGGGTATGGTGGCTGTTTTCTGCAGTGTTTCTGGGTGAAGTTGTGATATCAGTCTGAGGTAACCAAAGAGAGGATGTGAGTGTGGCTTTGAGCTCCTGTTTGAAATCACTTGCGATCTTGACTGCTCGTTCCTTGGTGGTGTAAGGGCCTGTGTTAAATGTCTTACCGAGTGTATATAGGGGAGAGAGAAAGCCTAATTGTTCAAATGCTGCGTATGATTTCCTGAACTGTTCTATGAACTGGTTGTATGTTTGTGTTTGACTGAATGTGTCTGATGGTACAATGTCACTGGCTAAGGTGTTATTAAAGTCAATGCGTGATTTGAGAACCGCTATCTTTGTTTTGTCGTCCTTGACTTGTGTACGCTGTATTTCTGAATTTACGTCATCTATTAGAGTGTGAATGGCTACATTGTGACCATCAAACTTCGGAAGAGTATGATCGTGCTTAATGAGTGTGAGTAAATTTGTAGTGGAGCGTTTTATTTCTGAGTGGTTGACCGTGGAATCTGTGTTACTTTCGTTGGGGGTTGCCATCTTGGAACGTATGTTGTAAGAGGGTAAGACTTTTGGTTGGGAATTTGTCATGCACCTTTCGTACTTTAAAATGAAAAAAAAAAAATCACTTGAAAAATAAGGCTTGAAAAAAAAAAGAAAAAATCACACAAATGCATTCACTTTGGGAACTCACGCTACTGACGGAACTAGGCTTAACCCTAAAAATTGAAGCATCTACTTACAGACCGATAGGTTTGATGTGATGGTGAAGTGGTCTCGTAGAGGTGGGTGAATAGACCGATGGATTTAGTGCGATGGTGCAGATTATCTGGAAAAATAGAGATTATTAAATATGGGCGGGTGGAGATAGGTATAAGTAGTTCGTTGTGGACTTTTCAATAGTTCGTATTTGTCGAACCGAATTGCAGAAATGGGGAGCGATACTTCTTTTGGAGAATGGTGTTCTTGAGTAGAGTGATATGCGTAGGTGGAGCGTAGGTGGGTCGAGGAAATTGACGGCGTCCTTCGTTGTGAGATTCTGTCCGTTTGCGCTGGGTTGGGCTCACAGCAAGGTAAGTGGACTTGTCTCGTTGCAAGATTGTCTTGGGGGCTGTGTTGACCCCGGCTGTTAGTTCACTGGACGAGTTGGTAGATTTTGTCCGGCGGCTGTGGTGCTGGGGTTAAGGGTACGTGTAGCTAGTGTACGGCGTGATGTCTTGTGGGCTTTTGTCCGGTTGTGCTGGGTTGGGCTCACGGCGAAGTAGATGGACTTTGCCTCGTTGAGGATCCCGTTGTCGCTACTCTGGAATCTTGAAATTTTCTTTGTATCCGCTGCTGATTTGAAAGATACGTGTTCTATGGCTTTGGATTCGTATCCCACCGCTGATCCTCCAGATATGTTGTTCTGTGTTGAAAAGAGAACATATAGAAAGTGATAGTAGCTGTGGCTTCCTGCAATCGGCTTGGAGGCCAAGATAAATGGCCGTGCGTTTCTGTGTTTACTGTATAAATCCCGCACTCCGAAGAGCACATTGTCCTTATATACATAAATCGTGGCAAGATTGCCGACAAGGTACTAATTTACACAATCGCTGTTTCCAGCGAAACTAGATATTGAAATAAGTTTACATTGATATACAGAATCAAGGAAAATATGATACATTACTGTGTAATATTTATACAATGTGTGTCCGAATTTAGACAGGTAGAAAGAACCTTGAGAAATATTTATTATTGAATGATAGTATCTGGATAGTCGTTTGGTGAACAGCTGCGTGCGTTCGAGGTCATGACCTAGATAATGAACAATAGAGTTGACCGCGATGCTTGACCCTTGTGGTCCCGTGAGTTCAAGAATACCATATCGCTTAGATATCTGGTGCGAGTGTATGCATGTTGTATATGCGCACACGTCCTGTGGCGTAGAACCGGTAGATGAAAAGGTAGATAGGTACATGCGCTGTTATAGTAGCTGTAGAAGTTGTCCAACACACACACACACACACACACACACACACACACACACACACACACACACACACACACACACACACACACACACACACACACACACACACACACACACACACACACACACACACACACACACACACACACGGTGGCGCGGTTGGTAGAGTCTCAGACTGTCAGTACGGGGGTGCCGGCGGTACCTGATTCGAATCCTGCACAGGGCTGAAATTATTTCAATATGACTGCGCTTTGAGTCGTTACTCCAACTCTCGTGGGCGGGGAGTTGGTTGTGTGTGTGCGTGTAAAGTCATAGCATTACCCATAGATCGGTCATACGAGCTCTGACCTCTCTTCCGGGAGGGAAATAGCTGTCGATCACGAGTCCAACACGTGATCCAAAGACAAAGGTGAATCACACACACACACACACACACACACACACACACACACACACACACACACACACACACACACACACACACACACACACACACACACGCGCGCGCGCGCGCACACACACACACACACACACACACACACACACACACACACACACACACACACACACACACACACACACACACACACACACACACACACACACACACACACACACACACACACACACACACACACACACACACACACACACAGACACACACACACACACACACGCACACACACACACACACACACACACACACACACGCACACATACACACATATATGTCCAATCTATGGGTAATACTGTGACCTTACACGCATACACACACTCAACTCCCCGTCAATGAGATCAATATCAATGAGAGTTAGAGTAACGAATCGCAGCGCAGCGCAGCGATACTGTAATTATTTTAGCCCTGGACGTGTATGTGTGCATGCGTGTGTGTGTGTTTATCCATGTGCGTGTGCGAATGTGTAAGTATGTGTGTGCGCTTGTGTGTGTGTGTGTGTGTGTGTGTGTGTGTGTGTGTGTGTGTGTGTGTGTGTGTGTGTGTGTGTGTGTGTGTGTGTGTGTGTGTGTGTGTGTGTGTGTGTGTGTGTGTGTGTGTGTGTGCGTGTGTGTGTGTGTGTGTGTGTGTATGTATTTGTGTATTTGTTTGTGTGTGTATGGGTGTGTGCGTTTATGTGTATGTGTGTGTGTGTGTGTGTGTGTGTGTGTGTGTGTGTGTGTGTGTGTGTGTGTGTGTGTGTGTGTGTGTGTGTGTGTGTGTGTGTGTGTGTGTGTGTGTGTGCGCCCGCATGCGTGTGTGTGTGTGTGCGCGCCCGCATGCGTGTGTGTGTGTGTGTGTGCGCGCGCGTGCGCGCCTATGTGTTTACTCGCGTTTATGTCAGTTCTGTTACTCATGAAGGTGGTAAAGTTAAGAATGCAATCCTGGATTGGCAAAGCCATGATGAACAAAGATGATGTGGCACTAGTATAGGCCAGAGGGAATCATCTGGGTCGTGATATATGAAAGTTGACCCCTGGCCAATGCAGCTCCATCATGTGGTTTACACACAGTGACTCTTTATTGCTTTTCTAACGCTTATACTTTCTCAGGATTCTCCTTCATCTTCGATTTAATGTTTGACCTTGATTTCAACAGGCGGTCTTCCTAGAGAGATGATTGGGAGGATTTAAATATCATCGGCAGGGATTTTTCTTTCTTATCTTCTTCGTCAATAGAATTTTGTCTTCAAGAAAGGATCTTTGTCTTCGTCAAGAGACCGAAATCATCTACTTCGACCTCAACAGGAGAAAGTTGCCTTTGATTTGGTATTAGATTTAACTTTTGAATTCTATTTCAGCTTAGTCTTGGCTTTGATAACGACTTCGACTTTAACTTTGACCTCTACTTTGATTTCGATTTAGATTTCGACTTCAACTTCTACTTCAACGCCTGGACTTTGACTTCGACCTCGGCTTCGACTTCAACTTCGACCTGGACTTCGACTTTGACTTCGACTTCGACCAGGAAAAGACCTTGACCTGGACTTCGAG
>NC_134817.1:43389769-43422269 GCF_046742065.1 Oratosquilla oratoria
GAGAAGAAAAGGTAAAAGTCGCAGATGGATAAATTTTAACAAAATAGGAGTTAGTAAAAGGAAGATGGGCAGAATATTTCAGAGAGCTATTGAATGTGGAGGAGGAGGATAGGAAGGGGCTGGTGGTAGTAATGCAGGCGTTAAGAAAGTGACAGTGAAGAAAGAGGAAAATAAAGAAGAAATAAGATAGGATGAGGTACAAGTAGTTTTGAAAATTATGAAAGCAGGTTAGATGGGTGTCATTCGGAATGTCTTTAGAAGGGAGGTACAGTAATAGTGGACTGGCTAGCGAAATTGCTTGATACATGTCTAATGGAGGGTAGACTGTCGGAGGACTAAAGAGTGCTTGTATAGTTTTACTTTACAAGGTAAAAGAGGACAAACGTGAGTAGTAGTTTCAGAGAGATCAGTTTATTGAGTGTAGTTGGGAAGGCTTATGGGAGAGTTTGATTAAGAGGATTATGAGAGGAATAGAGGGAGTAATTAGTTAGGGGCAATGTGGGTTTAGGGAAGGTATGAGTTGTGTGGATCATATTAGATATGTGAGAAAATTTTAGGAAAAGGTAAGGATGTTTCTTGGGACTTTATAGACTTGGAAAAGGTCTATAACAAGGTAGACAGGAAGGCACTATGGGAGGTTTTGCAGATGTATGGGAAAGGGGGGAAAGTTGTAATAGGCAGTCAAGAGATTTTACTAGAGTAATAGAGCCTGTGTTAGAATGGAAATTGGAGTGAGCTAATGGTTTAAGGTAAATGTGAGACTGCATCAGGGATGTGTCATTTTGCCATGGCTATTCAATGTAAACATGGATGAGGTGGTGCGGTATATAAATGCGGTGCTAATGGAGAGGGGACTGAAGATGTTTTAAAAAATGGAGAAAAGTGGAAGGTGAGCCAGTTGTTGTTTTTTAATGTCACTGCGCTTGTGGCAGGGACAAAGGATGTATTAAGGGAATTAGTGACGAAGTTTGGGAAGGAATGCTGTAGAAGAAAGTTGAAGGTAAATTGGGTAAAAAAAAGATGATGAGATGGACAAGAGAAAAGAAAAACAGTGAGTTGAAAGTAAGTCTTAAAGAAGAGAGCCTGGAGGAAGTGGATAGCTTTAGCAAAAGAAGTGAATTATAGATTGAAAGAAGCAAGTGCCTTGGGTAATCAAAAAGTGCAATGAAAATTAATAGGTATTTGGGAATGCATACAAAAAGGAGCCTATACGAAAGGGTTATTGTGCCGACGGTACTGTATGGGACAAAAACTTGGGACATAAAAGAGGCAGAGAGGAAAAGTTTAAATGTATTTGAGATGAAATATCTAAGAAGTATGGTAGGGGTTAGGTTGGATAGAGTAAGAAACAAGAGGGTGATGAGGAGAGCTGGGATGGAAAGGGAGACGGCATGTAAGGCTGATGAAAGAGCATTGGAATGGGAAAATTGAGTATAAGAAGGTTTTCACCACCCCTTGTCACCACTGTCACCACCGCTGTCGGTTCTCGATCATTACACTTATATTTGACTTGTAATATCACTCGTCTCAAGGCCCCTTGCCTTCGTTAAGTGAGTTTCCCTAAATATTCAAGTTCCTCTTAAGCAGTAGTCTCACTATTTTCTAGGCCCCGTGCCTATTCCTCTCGTCCTTTGGGTTAATAAAAGGGTGGTGAATTTTCTTTCTTCTTTCACTGTAATTTCACCTACTGGTTACACTCGGAATCTCTTTCTCTCGTCTCTACATCGTCTCTCCCTAGATCGTCTCTCTAGATCGTCTCTTGATCCTCTCTTGATCCTCTCTTGATCCTCTCTCCCCCGAGATCCCGTATCCTACGCTAAGCTACCTTCGTCTGACGTCACTAATTTTTCTAATCCAATCTCCGGTGACTTTTCAAATAAAAGTCACTCCTTATGGGCGTGACTTTGAATTCATGCACCAATAGTTTTTTCCTCCTTCTCCACCTTGCACCAATCCGGAAAGCCATTCCAATGCCACTAGCGATATCGTTTACCTCAGCATTAGTCAAACGAAGCTAACCTGCGCTTACAGAGTTTGATTACATCATCGATTATAAAACAGTCACCACCGTCGGTGTGTTTACATAGACATAGCGTCACCTCAATGTTTTCAAAACAACAGGCGAGCAGGCAGGCTCATTTCCATTCGTACAACTACCGGCCTCTTACAGGGCTCGGCAGCTACCCTTGGTCGTCCCGACCAATTTCTTATTTCCCTCCTACAGGGCTTGCTAATATATTTCTAGAATAAGCTAATCTACCCTTGCGTAATTGTTAATCTACCCTCCAAAATACATCATTCATGCAATAAATTGGGAATAATACATAAACATAATACCTATAAATGTGAATAACATGCATGTCAATACATATATAAGGTATTGAATTAAGCGGTTACATGGTTGATTTGCTTTGACAGAGCCAATCTCCGGAATACAACAAAGGCAATCAGTGCTGCCACTAACACTGAAAGTAAGGGTATGATAAGGATTGGTAGTATATGTAAATCATTTGAGGGAGATCTTGACAATGGTCTTCTCTTAATTTTCAAGGGAGGAGAGTTTTCAGGCAATGTGAAGTTGAAGGTTGAAATGTAGGTGTCATCGGTTAAATGCATTGTATTAAGGGTATTAGAAATGGTGGAAATAGTGTCTGCATGCAATTCGCAGTTATCTTGAATAGAGACAAGACCTTCAACCAAATCTAATTTAGGACTCAACCCGGGACAATTTATTGATACCTTTGTCTTGTTAGGGAAAAACAGGTAATGAGATCCTTGTATGTTACAATGAGGGATCTGGTCTACCAAAATTCGTTGGTAATGACAATTGTTCATAACAGACATATTCCTAACCAGAGAGTTCATGTGAAGCTTCTCGGAACACAAAAGAGATCACTATGAACACTAACTTTTCAAATGCAAAACACATTAATCTAGAGTTTGAGTGTCTCTTCTTGTTCAATATTCAGTTTTTTTTTTCCAACACACTTCATTTTCAAAGACAGTCTTATTACTTTAAAATGGTCACAATACTCATGTGTGTACTCAGATGAGAGGTCCTTAAGTCCTTAAGATTCCAAGTCTGACCACAGCAGATCCTAGGTTTTAGGTTTCCATGTATCTGCTTGACACCAAGTTCCAGTTGTTTAGGTCTCCCATCCCAATTACATATAAATGGTCAATACTATCTGTAAAATACATCAAGATTAATGTTCAACTCTTGAAAAATATCATATATAATATGGGTTTTTGCTCTGCAGTCAACATTTCATATGGCAGAGTTTTGTCCTCCCCAAAAATTATAAAATGAGGTGTATCCCCAGTTGCTACATTAATTTGATTGTTCAGGGTACACTTAACACAAGGAATCCAAGTATCCCAAGTTACACTATGAGGACTTATTAGGGTTCTAAGACATATAATTATCTTTTTGTTTAACCTTTCTACTACTCCATTACTTTGGGGATGGTTAACGAGTATATTGACTTTCTTGATGTGGAATACATTACATAGATTTTCCAAGATTTTGTTATTAAATTCAGTCCCATTATCTGAAACTAGGATGTTAGGTGTAGTAAAATTACAGATTATCTGATCATAGATTACGGAAGCAATAGTTTCAGCTTTCTTATTGATTATGGGTTGCAATATACAAAATCTTGAAAAATAATCAATAGCAACAAATAGGTATTTAAAGCCGTTCTCGGATAATGGTAATTCCAATGTATCCATGTGAACTCTTTCCCAAGGTTTCTGTGGAATGGGATAGGTGAGTATAGGAGCAGGTTTTGGTGTATTTCCCACTCACCTTTACACATTTTACACACTTTTCTATATAATCATATATAGTTTTCTTCATACCTAGCCAAAAGTACTTAAGTTGTGCCTGTCTATAAGTTTTATCCTTTCCAGGATGTGAACTCCAATCACTATCATGAAGTAACTTCAATATCTCATTTACCAGAGTTTGTGGTATAACCAACTGATTTACTTGACCTCTAGAAATATCTTTCCCATTTACAAATGTTTTCCTATACAATATTCCATTAATCAAATGAAATTCCTCTATCTTATACCCCTTTGGTAGCTTTGGAGGATCTCCTCTTGGGTTCATCAAATGCTTGATTATTGAATCACATGTCTCATCATCTCTCTGTTCTCTTATTAGCATTTCTTCATCTAAAGTTACTAATTCTTCTATACTACAAACAAAATTAATCAACCCAGTCCCAATCATTGGTTGACTAATGTTTATAGAAAGTGGATCTGCTACATTCCTTCTACCCGGAATATATTCAAATTGAACTTCATAGCACTGAAGTATCGCAAACCATCTAGCAAGTCTGCCTCTAAGATTCTTATGCTTAAATAAGTTCTGAATAGCTGTGTGATCAGTCCAAACTCTGATGGGATACCCTAGTATCATATCCCTAAAACTTTCTAAAGAATAAATTACTACTAAAGTTTCTCTTTCAGTTATAGAATAGTTTCTCTCCGCACTATTACAAAGTCTGGATGTGTAAGCTATGGGTTTTAAAGTTCCATTTCTCTCTTGCATTAGTATGCCTCCTAACCCTATGTCAGACGCATCAGTACAAAGAATAAATTCTTTTTCATAGTCGGGGAAAATTAAAATAGGTGAACTCGTGAGTTTATCTTTCAACTTGTCAAAAGCTTGCTGTTGCGCAGGTCCCCACATGAACTTTGAGTCCTTTCTTAACAATGAACTTAGTGGATTAGCAATGTCAGCATAACTTTGAATGAATTTTCTATAATATCCTGTTAATCCCAAAAAGCTCCTAACCTTGTCTACATTGGTCGGAACTGGAAAATTCTTGACAGCGTCAACCTTTGAATTTACTGTACTCAGCCCGTGTCTGTCTATCTTATGTCCTAAGTAAATGACACTGTCTTGCAAGAACTTACATTTTTCAAGTTTTACTTTTAACCCAGCTTCTCCTAGTCTTGAGAATATCAAATCTAATTTCTTAAAGTGCTCCACTGCAGTCTGAGAAACTATTAAAATGTCATCTAGAAATACACTGGCAGTGTTTCCTAACAATCCATCTAGAATAGTATTCATTAATCTCATGTAAGTTAATGGACTATTACATAACCCAAATGGCATTCTCTTGAACTCATAATGTCCTGTTGTAGTAGAAAATGCTGTGAACTCTCTTGAATCTTCATGCAATTCTATTTGCCAAAAAGCTGATTTGATATCTATAGTACTAAAATATCTATTCTCAGTTCCCAAACTTCTCAAAATGTCACCGATAATGGGTAATGGTAACCTGTCACGAATGGTGTGCTTATTCAGTTCCCTGTAATCAATAACTGGTCGCATAGTCCCATCAGACTTTGGTACTAAGATCAACGGAAAATTCCACTCACTTTTACTATGTTCAATAATATCCTGTGATAACATTTCAGTGATGAGTTTATCTACTACAGCTAATTTAGAGTGAGGAACTCTGTAGGCTGGTATGTAGATAGGTTGTGTTCCTGGTTTTAACTTAATGTGATGTTTTAAAACAGTTGTTTTGCCTAAGGCGTCCCCCGGCAAAGCAATTGCTTTTTTATGTTTCATAAGCAAAGCAAATAAAGCTTCATCCAACTCAGGGCAATTAGTTGATTGTAATAATTCTTTATATCTATTTCTTAAGTCTATGCCTTCTTGAACTGAACAAATTGATGAAGTTGGTAATTCTATCTCCTCACTATTCTCATTTAAAATCTTAATAGGTTTAGTACACACCTGAATACATCCTATTTGTGTACCTTTCTTTAAAACTATCTCTTTATTCATAGTATTAATTACTAATACTTCTACTCTGTTCTTATTTGTCTTATAAATCCCTGAGTCCCACTTCAATCCTTTAAGTTTAACTGATTCTGGGACTGTAATTACTTCAGAGTCTACATTGATTCCTTTCAAACACACTTCAACCTTATTAATTGACATGGGATGTAACAATGTCGACCTTGTTAATCCGCAATCTGCAATTCTCAAGGCATCTGTGGTTGATAATTTAGTAATCTCTGGGATTTCCTGAACTTCTGAGTTGGGTTCACAAATTGTTTTACCTTCTGTAGGGTTGGACCGCTCGGTCACGCTATCTAGGATAGAAATGTTATCTAAGGATTCATTGATTCCTGTCACTGGTCTTAAGTCTGGTTGATTTAAGAATGGGATTAACTGTGACTTCACTAAAATTCCTAAGTCAGCAGGACAAATTACCATGTTTTCTTTTCTCATAGTTGCAAATCCTATCAATAAATCTCCTGGAAAAACAGACTCTTCTACCACTATCACTGGGATGTACAATTGTTCATTTGTATACAAGGCAACTTCTAGCTCAATCTTACCTAATGTTTTTAACTGATTTCCAGTTACACCTTGCAATGTGTAACGGATTGGTTCCAACATTTTCACTCCTGGGTTCAACTGGTTTAAAACTTTACTAGTAATTACATTAACTACAGACCCTGTATCAATAAAAATTTGAATAGGCTTATTGAACACTTTACCTGCAATGAGAGGTCCTACAGAAGTTTTACCAACAGTAATTATCAGTTTATCAGTTTCTTTCATCTCCCTTGCATTCCCATATTTAACACAATACCGCCTATCGGTATATATATGGGGAGGTCTGAAATGGTTTATTCTGTGTCTGGGGGTTTTCCTCTTAGCCCTGGGGGTACCCGAAAATTCCGGCACTCATGAGTTCTGTGTCCGATTTTATTATGGTAAATACAGAATGGAGGGTTCCTACATTGATACTCATTGTGACCTTCGTATTTGCAATTTCTGCAAATAATCCCATAAAAACATTCTTATGCTTTGTGTCCCCATGCATTACAATTAAAACATAGGATTCTGGTATCCCTATCCCTAGATGGACTTCTAGCATGCCGCCTATGTCCTACTTCTGTTTTCTTAAACTCTCTAGAGTTCCTATATTGGCTTTGTTGATTTATAGGCATTACATATGGGTTTATTGTTCTGGTCTCACTGTATCCTTGAAGAAGATAATCTACTTCTCCTAAACTGATATTTGATTTTAGATCTTTGTACAGCCTTTCTGCTGTTAAGTCATCAGAATTCTTTGCCAATAAGCTAAATGTAATCAATTTGATTACCTGTGAGATTTTCATCTCACTAGATCTTTCTATCCAGTCTGAATCTTTCAAGATAGAATTCATGTCTTTTGACCATCTATCTAATCTAGCTAAGTACTCTGTGTCAGTTTCACTTGTCCTAACTTCCTTAATCATTTTTACCAATGATCTAATAGGATCCTGATCAAAGAGGTGTGGAAGACAGAGGTGGAAGGAATGAACTTTAAGGGATGACCAAGGATGAGTTGGATAAATGGAATGAAAGTGGCGTTGAGCAAGGAAAGGAGATATGGCAAAAGATAAGGATGAGTAGAGAATGACTGTGTAGTCCTTTGTAATCCTAATACTGTGATGCAAGGAAGGGAGGAGAGGGGGTGGGGTAGCAAGGAGTGGTTATGTGTGAATGATAATTTGACGCAGCCCGAATGGAATTCTCCCCGTCTTCTCCTTTTCTGCATATGGGGACGGAGAGTGGTGATCGCCAACTAAGTGAGGGGGCCTTGATGTAGAAATACTGCCTTCCTGAATTGCTTCTAACCAGGAGCTGTGGACGTGATACAGTAATGAGCCGTCATTCATGAGTAGCTAAGATGAATGGGGGTAACGTTGGTGGATAGGATTGAAATGAGTTGGGATGAAATGAGTGCCATTTGACCTGCCTACTTCCCTTATAAAGGGGAAACCTCTTGGTATATTGAAAGGCACCTATTTAAACAGACATAAAACATGAACCATAATGTATCATAGTGGACATTGAAACCTATTACATGATATTTTGTATCAAAACTATATTAATGCATTTTCCTATTTGCCGTATTAATGCAAATGTTTGCACAGATTACAATTATTACATAAAAACACTGTATACGGATATACATTACCTACTCCTGTGTAAAACATATGTTAATATAGTTTTTATGTAACATAATTCATGCTCGTGTCTATACAAAAGTAAATATCAACTGCCAACAACCCCGATCTCTTTATCCTTATCTGGAACGGGTGAGGAAGAGGGATCATTCTGGTTGATATGAGCTGTACATCAACTCTGTAGATCACCTGAGGGGCCCAACACGATTGATCAGATGATAAACGTCTGATCCTGCTGCTCAATACATCATCTCAAAGGCTCTGGGAATCAGGCGATGAATCAAATTGTGATCAGTTCATCTCAAGGGAGCATCCAGACTGACCACCACAAACATTACCACAATTGATAAAATAGCCAACGTTACTGGTACTGTAATTATTTCCATCAGCTCCATTAACAATATCAGTGGCAGGTTATTACATAAGAACATAAGAATTAGGGGGACTACAAAAGACCATAAGGCTTACACTAGGCAGTTTCTTCATTAATATTCTTGAGGAGTAAGTTTATTCATGCACAGATGTTAATAGTTGACAACCGTATAATATATTTACCTTAATGTGGGAAAGGTTTAGTGCAATAAATAAGCTTTGAATAATGATATTGAATGCACAAATATTTTACATACCATTTGTCAAAATTATATCTGTATAATAAAAGAAAAACTAAGTACAGTGGAATTGTAAAACCAATAAAATATATTACCTTAGTTATAATAGCAAACATGGTTAAAGTCTAATGATTCAATAAATTTTGCGATTTATATGCAAACTATTTGGCTATATATAAAAAAAACACCAGATTGAAATGGGCTGTATGCAGAAAAGTTCTGGTATTACACCTTTATGTTCTAGTCCACCAACAAAATCTCCGCCTTTGCTTCCCAAACTATCATTACTACACTCACGAACACTGCACATTCCAGTACTACCTTCAGCAGTTGTATATATTATATCTGTCATCACCTATTCATTACGTCAGAAATTGTTATAGAGTCTTAAGCTCGTCGTCATAGGTCACCAACAAAATCTCCGCCTTTGCCTCCCAAACCATCATTACTACACTCACGAACACTGCACATTCAACTAATACCTTCATCAGTTGTATATATTATATCTGTCATCACCTATTCACTACGTCAGAAGTTGTTATAAAGTCTTAATCTTGTCGTCAGGTGTCGCCATCTAAGCCAAATAAAATAGTCTGTCGTTAAACAGAATGCAACCTGCAAAGGATGTCATTGTAACAAAAGAATGCAACCTGCAAAGGGTGTCATTGTAACAAAAGAATGCAACCTGCAAAGGGTGTCATTGTAGTAAAAGTAGTGAACTCTTTACCATCAGTACGATGTGTACCTAGACTTCTGGTTCTCCTTATTTCTTCATGACCAGCTATTCTTTTCCCCAGGTAACATATTCTAAACACATGGAACCTGCAAAGGATGTTATTGTAGCAAAAGTAGTGAACTCTTTACCATCAGTACGTTGTATACCTAGACTTCTGGTTCTCCTTATTCTTTCATAACAAGCTATTCTTTACCCTCAGGTAACATATTCTACTATTTCTATATACCACCATCTCTTCCCACTTCTCCTCCGTTTCAATTCTTTTTTTCCATACAATATCCTTCCTCCCTCTTCTCCTTTTACCTTTCACTTTTTTCATTTACTTCCTCTGTATTTCCCGTTTCATCCGTTCTTTTCTTCTTTTGTCTTTCTTCATCTCTCTTTTTTATTTTCACATCTGTTAGCATTTTATTTTTCCTGAGTCTCTTTAAATATTTCCCGCACTCTTTTCCTGTCTTTTTTCTCATATACTATTGTTTTCCTTATCCTTTCTCCTTTTTACGTGTTTTTCCTTGTTTACCTTCCATCTTCCCTTTCTGATTTTACTTCAGTCAGCTTTTGTACATACATACATATACCAAAGGCTTTTTCCCCCTACACGGGGGTAGTCAAAAAGAAAAAGGCATAGAAACCACTCCCACCCATTTTATTTCCTACATATTCCACTCCCCTCCACCTTCCTCCCTCCCCCTTATCTTGGCACCTCCTGGATGACGGGTCATCCCTGCATCCTCATTTTGCCCTTATTTTCCCAACCTGCACCAACCACTCTTTTGCTCTTACTTCATTTTGGATTCTTTTCCCCTTTTTCGTGTTTTTCGTCACTCGTCAGACCTTTTCCTCTTTTCGCCAAAATTCCTTTAATGTTTCCCCACTCATTTCTTTCTCCATCTTCTTCACCTATAATTTATTTTTTACCCCATTCCTCAAGGAGTTTCGCTTCCTCTTTTCTTCTACACCTTATCTACATTTTTCTTCCATTCTTTTTAACCCTCCAATGCATTTTATCAACTTCCCGTCCTCCTTCTCTCTTTTTTATTTCAACACTTTCTTTCTTCTATCTTAGGTTTACCAACTTTTATTCCTTCTTTCCTTATTTAATACTATCTGCAGAAACTTCTTTCGTGTCTTTGTAGGAGAACTTTCTCTCCTACCACATTTCTTCTTCCCTCCATCCCTTCTCTTCTAAATATACCATAACAATAGGTGTCTGTCTGTATGTCTGTCTGTTTACCTGCCTGCGTCTTTGTGGTGTTGTTGTTCTTTAACTGTGGCGTTATTGTCATATTAAAGGGTGATAGTGTCTCTTCTAAATATACCATAACATTAGGTGTCTGTCTGTATGTCTGTCTGTTTACCTAGCTGCGTTTCTGTGGTGTTGTTGTTCTTTAACTGTGGCGTTACGGTCATATTAACTGGTGATGGGGTCACTGCCATTCCCTGCGCCATTGTTGATGTTATACATCCTTATACTGCTACCGTTACATGAGATGCCGTTGTTCTATATGTGACATTGTCGTTATTATCACATGTGACGCAGTGGCGTTTCCTTTATTATGACTTGCCATGGTGTCGTCGCTAATATAACCTACGCAATTACAGTTCTCATTTCATTATCATTACCTGGAATGTTGTTGTTATTTTCCGCAGTATCATCATCGCTACCTGTACAACATTTGTTAATATTTGCGTGTGATGACAGTGCTGTCATTACTATTTTTGATTTATAAAGGTAAGAAAATATCTAGTATAAGAATAATTAGCTGGTTTGACCCATAAAATACGACCACGCAGCGCGAACTACGAGGATGAGAGAACCCAAAATATCCGCAATCACTACACTATTAAATTATAGGACCTTTGTTTATTATTTGTTCGTGTCATTAAATATATATATATATATATATATATGTGTGTGTGTGTGTGTGTGTGTGTGTGTGTGTGTGTGTGTGTGTGTGTGTGTGTGTGTGTGTGTGTGTGTGTGTGTGTGTGTGTGTGTGTGTGTGTGTGTGTGTGTGTGTGTGTGTGTGTGTGTGTGTGTGTGTGTGTGTGATAAATTTTCAAGAAAAATCATTATAATACTACATTTTACTTTCTACGGGGGTCGTTCCAAAAGTAATGCCTCCTATTTTCTTATTCCGCCCGATGGGATCCGAGGAGATTGCAAATTGCATTGTTATGAGTGAACTTATACACACATGACCTGAAAGTTTTATCTTTCTGTTAAAAGTGTTGACGGTGTGACACTCTAAGAAAGGAATCACTGTCATGGACGTGCGTCAGAAGCAGAAATGAGTCATTGAATTTCTCCATGCAGAAATTTTTTAACCAATCAACATTCACCGGCGTCTGGTGAACGTTTACAAAGCCGATGCAGTTAATGTCAGCACAGTTAAGAGATGGGTTCGTCGATTTCAGAGTGGCGACAGAGATGTGAGTAACTAAGTGCTCTCCGGACGCCCATGCACATTCACCACCCCGGAAAACAAAGTGCACCTCGATCAACTCATCTGCGTTGATCGGCGGATAACGGTGAATGAAATGCGTGTAGAGTTGGATGTGGGTGTCAGTGCATTAGAAACGATGTTGCCATACTTAGGATACAGCAAAGTGTATGCTAGGTGGGTTCCACGAATGCTCACCCAGGACCAAAAGGACCACTGACGGGATGTCTGTCAGGACTTGTTTGATCAGTACGAAGCCGAAGGTGACGGATTCTTGAACCGCATCATCACTGGTGACGAGACGTGGTGTCACCACTACGAGCTGGAGTCCAAACGGCAGTCGATGGAATGGCACCACTCACACTCCCCAGCAAAGAAGTTCAAGACGCAGACATCTGCAGGCAAAGTGATGTGCACCGTCCTCTGGGACAGGAAGGGCGTCATCCTCCTTGATTTCTTGGAACCAGGGGCGACTGTCAACTCTGACCGTTACGTTGAAACGTTGACCAAGCTGAAGGCCCGGATTGTCCGTGTAAGGCCAGAGAAAAGGGAAACATTCCGTTTGCAACACGACAACGCCAGGCCACACACAAGTTTGAAGACCACGGAATGTGTGACAAAGTTCGGCTGGACGGTGCTGTCTCACCCACCGTATAGTCCCAACCTGGCACCGTCAGACCTCCACTTGTTCGGATCTCTGAAGGACGCATCACGTGGGCAGCGTTTCCCCGACAACAACGCCGTAATCGCAGACGTGAAAAAATGGACTGCCTCGGTAGGCGCTGACTTTTACGACCGAGGCTTCAAGGTCGCTCGTTTTAATGGTGCCACTCCCGTCTTCGTAGTTCTTCAATTTTTTGAGTTAGAAAATAGGAGATATTACTTTTGGAACGACCCTTGTATATCACCCTCTATGCAATATAACTAAGCACAGATTTGTCAACAAAGTAAAGGTTACATGCATCGATATTTATACCCAGATGCCTTTACTGGAGCAAATGATCAAAAGTGTCCTAGAGCGCCCTAGATATCTTAATATGCTTTTTTTTTTATTAAAAGCTGTTACAAATATCCTTACTCGAAGGTTTTCACCCAATCACTTATTCCCTCTACACTATAGAATCTCTCCCTTCTAGCCTCACTTCAGCCTCATTCTATCTCTTCTTCCTCCCTCCCTCCTTCGTCCATTTATGCTTTCATTTTCTTTCATCTCTCATTTCTATCCTTTTCTCCCGACTGGAGTACTGAAAGCTTGAGTTTAATGGATTCAACATTTAGGGACTTTAGTGACATCCCTACAGAGCAATTACTCTGAACTCTCTTATGATTGGAAACTAATCTCCACTCGAGAAAAAATTCAGAGTTCTTTTAACTTTAGCAATTCTTCTTTTCTGCTACCCTCCTTAACTCTCTCCTTAGCCTCCTGCACAGGTCTTCTTGGTGGTTACTTCAAACAAGACGAATTCTCCCTCCTTTCTTATTTCCATTTTTTTTCTCCTTTATTTCCTTCTTATTTCCTTCCTTCCTCATTTTTTATTTCTTCAGGTTCTTATATGTTTTTCCACCCCCTCTCCCTCTTCCACCTTCAACCTTTCTTTATTCTTCTTTTCCCCTTCTTCATTTCCTCCCTTTGCTCTCTTGTTTCCTTTCTTAATTCCTCTATTCCTCCCTTCGTCCTTCCCTCAATTCCTCAATTCCTACCTTCCTAACTTCCTAATTTCCTATTTAATTACTTTCCTACCTTTCTACCTTCCTACCCTCCTACCCTCCTACCCTCCTACCTTCCTACCATCCTACCATCCTACCTTCCTACCTTCCTACCCTCCTACTTTCTTACCTTCCTACCTTCTTACCTTCCTACCTTCCTACCTTCTTACCTTTTACCTTTCTACCTTCCTACCCTTCTACCCTTCTACCATCCTACCTTCCTACCTTCCTACCTTCCTACCTTCCTACCTTCCTACCTTCCTACCTTCCTACCTTCCTACCTTCCACCTTCCTACCTTCCTACCTTCCTACCTTCCTACCATCCTATCTTCCTACCTTCCTGCCTTCCTACCTTCCTGCCTTCCTACCTTCCTACCTTCCTACCTTCCTACCTTCTTACCTTCCTACCCTCCTACCTTCCTACCTTCCTACCTTCCTACCTTCCTACCTTCCTACCTTCCTACCTTCCTACCTTCCTACCTTCCTACCTTCCTACCTTCCTGCCTTCCCGCCTTCCTACCTTCCTACCCTCCTACCATCCTACCTTCCTACCTTCCTACCTTCCTACCTTCATACCTTCATACCTTCCTACCTTCCTACCTTCCTACCTTCCTACCTTCCTACCTTCCTACCTTCCTACCTTCCTACCTTCCTACCTTCCTACCTTCCTGCCTTACTGCCTTCCTACCTTCCTACCATCCTGCCTTCCTACCTTCCTACCTTCCTACCTTCCTACCTACCTACCTTCCTACCTTCGTACCTTCCTACCTTCGTACCTTTCTACCTTCCTACCTTCCTGCCTTCCTACCTTCCTACCTTCCTACCTTCCTACCTTCCTACCTTCCTACCTTCCTACCTTCCTACCTTTCTACCTTCCTATCTTCCTACCTTCCTACCTTTCTACTTTACTCATTTCCTCCCTCTCTCAATTCCTCTCTTCTTCCATTCTTCCTTTCCTTCTTTCCTTCCTTCCTTCTTCAAATTTCACCATCCTTTCTCTCTCTTTTCCTTTCATTCCTTTCTTTATATCTTTCTTTATATCTTTCTCGCTTCCTCCCTTCCTTCCAACTTTCCTCCCTTCCTTTCAACTTTCCTCCGTTTCCCCCATCTTCCTGCCTTCTCCTCTTCCTTCCTTTAGTTTTTCTCCACCCTTCTTCCTCTCCTTCCATTATTCCATACTTCCTTCTAGCTCCCTCCTCCCCATTCCATTTCTATTTCTCCCTTATTTCCTCCCTACATCCCTTCCTCCCTCCCACAATTCCTCCCGTCTTCCCTTTCTCCTTTCTTCCCTTCTCTTCCTCTCCTCTTTTTCTCCTTGCGTTCTTTCCTCGCTTTTTTCCTTTGCTCCCTTTTTTCATTCTTCATTGTTTCCCTTCTTCCTTCTTTTCGTCCTTCTTGCTTTCCTGCTCAAACAATGGTTCTGTCCTTGTCGTAGGACTTGTGAGGGATTCACAAAGAGTTTTATGTGCCGAAAGGAAGATGAATACGTGGATTGTAGGCTAAGGACTGGACGGGTCTTGAACAGGATGCCCACCTTGTCGGAAGCTCCTGGTTGAAAGGATGAATTATGAGTTGAAGGAGCTGATAGGGACGATGGAGGTGAGAATGCTGAGGTTGTTTAGGCTGACTAGTGTGGCAACACGCCACATCTGCTGCAGTGTCCCCTAAATGTACATAGTTTCAAGTGTACATAATATTGTAAATCTTCATTATATCATTGTATACATCCATCATAATTAATACATTATATTGTAAATATGTTACCACATACATGGATTGCCATCGTATAGTGGAATCTATTTGTATATACTATTATTTGCATACGCTTTACAAAGCGTTTATTTATTATCTATGCATTATGTATGTCATGGCGAACGGGCTATTCAAATGAAAAGTCCAAAAGACTATAAACTAAACTAACCGAGCACGTGGGTCTGCCCCACATCTATCATAACTCTTACTTCCTTCCGTTTCACTCTTTCCTTCTACTAAACCCCGAATTCCCCCCCTCCCTCCCTCTCCCCCATCTTATCTATCCTGCCCTCTAACTAACTAACTAACAAATACAAGTCCCAAACAGATACGAAGTTTGAGTTACTACTACCTACAACTGGGACGATTACCATCTTCTACCAAGATGAGGTAACCAACCTCATCAATTGGTGACCCCGGAGTGACACGAACACCCAGCATCACTAGGAAACTAAAAATTCTGAGTGGGTTGAGGAGTCGGATGGGGATTGAGGAAGCTGAGGGGGGCAGAAGAAATTAAGAGGCCGAGGAGGTGAGGATAAAATTGACAGGAATTGAAGGTATCTCAGTATCGAAACAGAGTGTTAAATCTAAAGCGTGTAAAGAGGCCGAAGTACTAAGCTCCGACTAAGTCGTTTGAAGAGTATGTGACAAGGTAAGGATAGGTCATCGATAGAGCGACTTATATTTTATAGATTGTACTTGTTGTGAAAATTTCCTGCATGGCAAGTCGTAATCTAGAAATACAGCAGAGTATAGTCATCGAAATAGCAAGGACCTAAGCTGTTTGTTTAGTTGACTACAAATCGTGGATCGAGTGATGCGTCTTGGAGCTTGTATTCATGTAAACTGGACGCTAGATACATTGTAAGCTATGAATTTATGAGGCTGTGTGGACGAAGTCCGACCTACCTAGTTTCTTCTTAGTTTGCTACACAGACGACTAATACAGTTAAATTTCTTTCTTAAATCTTTTCCAAGTTAAGTTTACCATACATAAGTTTACTTTCAGTTTATGCAATAATTCTACGTCCCTTCTTTTTTTTTCTATTTTCTTTCTTTCTCTTTTTCCATTTTATGTATAGCACAGCACAGTTGCCATCACATCTTCCACACATTTCATATATTATTTTTCATCTTTGTTGTCTGATATTTCTAATTATTTTCTCTTATTTTCCTTTTTCTTTTTTCGTCCTCTTTTATTTATCCTTGTCCTCCTTCCAATTCCCTACTTACTGCTAATCCTATTCCCATTCCTCTTCCTTCTCCTCATATTCTCATATATCTTCCCCTCAAAATTACAAAGGATTACAAAGGCGGAGCATGCCGACAGGAGACCTTTTGGTCCATATCTAGGTCGGATGCGAAAAAATCATAATAATAAATTAATAAATAAAAACTATAATAATGTAAATAACAAATAAAATACATAAATAAATGCATAGGTATAGTTAGATAATAAACAAACAGGTAAATAGTAGATAATAATGAACTGACATATAACTAATAATAAATGAAAAGTTATTCATACCAGTCCAGAGTTATTTGGGATGGGAATGGTGTCTACATGGGAACTTGTTCTCCGGCGTATTTCTTCTCCTCCGGCTCTTATTTCTCCTCAAATTCTTTCTTTGCCACAACTTCTTTATCTTTCTATTTAACTTCCTCCTCTTCAACCCCTTCCTCTTCTTCTCGATGTTTTATTATTCTTGTTTTTCCTTGTCTTTTTCCTCTTGTCATCCTTACTCTTTCTCTTCCTCTTCCTCTACCTCTTCCTCTTCCTCTTCCTGTACCTCTTCCTCCTTCTCTTTCTCTTCCTTTTTCTCGTCCTCTTTCTCTTCCTCTTCCTCTTCCTCTTCTTCTTCCTCTTCCTCTTCCTCTTCCTCTTCCTCTTTCTCTTCTTCTTCCTCTTCCTCTTCCTCTTCCTCTTCCTCTTCCTCTTCCTCTTCCTCTTCCTCTTCCTCTTCCTCTTCCTCTACCTCTACCTCTTCCTCCCTTTGTTCTTCTTCCTCTTCCTCTTCTTCTTCCTCTTCCTCTTTCTCTTCCTCTTCTTCTCCCTCTTCCTCTTCCTCTTCCTCTTCATCTTCTTCTTCCTCTTCCTCTTCCTCTTCCTCTTCCTCTTCCTCTTCCTCTTCCTCTTCCTCTTCCTCTTCCTCTTCCTCTTCCTCTTCCTCTTCCTCTTCCTCTCCCTCTCCCTCTCCCTCTCCCTCTCCCTCTCCCTCTCCCTCTCCCTCTCCCTCTCCCTCTCCCTCTCCCTCTCCCTCTCCCTCTCCCTATTCCTCTTCCTCTTCCTCATCCTCTTCATCTTCATCTTCCTCTTCCTCTTCTCTCTCTTCCTCTATATTTTTCTTTATTTACTCCTCTTTTTCTTCCCCTTCCGCTTCTTCCTGTATAGTTCTCGTCCTCAAATAATGTAAATAATTCATCAAAGAATTGCTGGATTGGTTTGCATCATGAAATACAAATCATACGAAGCCTAGCTGAAAATGTAAAACGAGATTGAATGAGAATGCAGAGCATGAAAACGGGTTTAGTATTGGCTCCCCCCCCCCAAAAAAAAATACAGCAATAAACTTGGCGACGCCTCAAGACTTCTTACAAATGAAATTAGAGGAAAAGAAACAAAGTCATTACAACAAATGATTAGCCGCTGAGCAGATATGATATTGAAAGTCTTATTGTTAGGGATATAGCCCTTTGGCTATGTTACGATACCTTTTGTTCTAATTGTCCTCAAGGTGACCTTTACCAGATAAAATAAACCCCTTCTAAAGCGAAAGGATTATCTCTATCTTGATCAGCACCTTAAGCATTCTTATTCTCTTTGAATGCTTTGTTCTGATTAAAGCCAGTCGATTTCAATCGGCTGACAAGGAATCAGTGTATTGAAGCGGCCAATGAATAGAATCGATATTTAGCCATTTTATTTTATGTAAGCTGCGCTTGCGAATGTTCTGTAAATAAGAGGGTCCTAAAAGGATATGCTTATGAAATCCTGTTCCTTTTCGTGCTACAGACGAATTCTTCTCCGAATAAAATCGTCAGCACTGAGAGGATCCTTTGGGGCTTAAGGTCCCTCGGATCATCTTCTAATTCCTAAAAGTCCCTTAAACCCTGATCAAGATTACCTAGAATTAGTCAGAACAAAAATCTTTAGCAACTTCTAATTACTTGTTCCTTTATTCTTATCTAGTTTAATCATATTTTGCCCATTTTCTTTAATATTAGTTATCTATAATTATTTTGCTTTATTTTAATGTATCATAAATTCTATTACTTTCTATACTATTCACTTCTCTTCATTTCTATTCTATTCTACAGTATTCTATTCTATTCTATTCTATTCTACTCTACTCTATTCTACTCTACTCTAATCTATTCTATTCTATTCTATTCTATTCTATTCTATTCTTTTCTATTCTATTCTATTCTATTAAATTCTATTCTATTCTATTCTATTCTATTCTATTCTACTCTATTTGATTTAGTTCGATTGGATTGGATTGGATTGGATTGATTCTATTCTATTCTATTCTATTCTATTCTATTCTATTCTATTCTATTCTATTCTATTCTATTCTATTCTATTCTATTCTATTCTATTCTATTCTATTCTATTCTATTCTATTCTATTCTATTCTATCACAAAGGAAGAGCATGCCAACAGGGAACCTTTTGGTCCATAACTAAATCGGATGGGAAAAAATTATAATAATGATAAATAAATACATACATACATATTCCAAAGGCTTTCCCCACCTCACAAGGGATGTAGCCAAAAAACAAAGGCATAAATTCCACTCCCACCCATCCCATCCACCCCGTCCCTCCCTCTTATCTTGGCTCCTCCTGGATAACGTTTTCATCCCTGCATCTCGCCCACTGCCCTGGGTCAGAAGCGGCGTCACAAGACACAGCACATCCACAGCAAGGCCGCTTCATTAAATCAGCAACCCCCTTCTCCGTCCTCTCATGCAGAAATGGAGAAGATGGGGAGAAATCAATTCGGGCTGCGTTATTTTTCACACATACTCCCTCACCCCCCATCCACCACCCACTCCCCCTCATGTATCACAGCGTCATCCACACACAACTATTCTCCATTCACCACCATCTTCTCTCTTCTCCCGTCCTTCCTCAACAGACATTTCCCTCTTCCCTAACGCCCCTTTTACCCCATCCATCCATCTCATCCTTGGTCACCCCCTCATTTTCACTCCTACCCCTGCCTTCCACACCTTTTTTACTAATCTATCTTCACTCATTCTTTCCATGTGTCCAAAGCATATCAATACTCTTTCATCAACCTTATTTACCAACTCCATGTCCACCCCCGTTCTCCTCCTCACCTCCTCATTTCTCACTCAATCCAGCCTCATAACCCCCATCATACTTCTCAGACACCTCATCTCTGACACATTCAAACTCTTCCTCTCTTCCTCTCTTATGTTCCATGTTTATACGACAATCACTCCTTCATACAATCTCCTCTTAGCATCCATTCCCAAATATATTTTTCTCATTGCACTTGCTAATCCTCCAAGGCATTTACTTGCTTCTCTCAATTTACCATCTACCTCCAAATAATAGTATAGATAATATTGAATAAAATAAGTAAATGAATACATAAAGTTAATAGATAAACACGTAAATAATTAATAATGATAAATAGACAGATATATGATAATAAATAATAATCAACTAAATAACAATAAACAGACAATAATAAACAAATAAACAAATAGTATAAAATAAATTGTAAGCATTACAGCATCTTGCTTGGATGATTATCTAAACAAATATTAAATTTTCGAAATGAACTACATTATACTGCCTCTGCACGATATTTCCATTCATTAACCACACGCCTGGCGAATTTGTTTCTACCCACTTCCAAATTAAATTTATTTCCTGGCCGTTTGAGACCATTATTTCTTGTCAGATTCTCATACAGTGTAAATTTTTGTCACTTTTGATGTTGCCAATTCCTTTTAGTTACCTCTAAGTCTACGTTTTTTTTTTTTTTTTTAGGAAATATAGATTCATATGTTTTAGTCAATTTTCGTATGATTTATTTTTGATATTTGCATTCAGTTTTGTGTCTCGCCGTTGTACTTTTTCCAGTCTGTCATTGTCTTTAATGAAATTCGGTGGCCATACGGAAACAGTATATTCCAAATATGGACGAACTAACAATTTATATAGCTTTTTAATGAGAGATGAACTTTTTAAATCAAAAGATCACGCAATCAGTCCTAGAAACTTATTTGCTTTCTCAGAGAATGAAATACACTGCTTAGATGAATTGAGTGTTTTACTGATAATTACGTCGAGATCATCTTCACTATCCACTTTTGTTAACAAATTTCCAAATAACTTGTAATCGTACTTACTGTTTTGTTTACCTATATGCATAACCTTGCACTTACTCATGTTAAATTTTATTAGCCACTTTTCAGACCATTGCTATAGTTTATCTAAATCTTCTTGAATATCTAATTGGTTTAAGTGATCATTTGCTATTCCGCACATTTTTGTGTCATCAGCAAATTTAGAGATAATAGAGTATAGTCCATTGTCTATGTGATTTATATATATATATATATATATACATACACATAAATCTATATATACATATAAATATATATATATACATATATATATATATATATGTGTATATATATATATATATATATATATATATATATATATATATATATACTATGGATAGAGGTGGCCCAAGAATGGAACCCCGAGGAACTCCACTCGTAAAATTTCTTCATATAGAACTTTTGCCATTTAGAACAAGTCTCTGTTTTCGATCGTTCAACCAATTACTAGTCCAACTTAATAGGCTACTACTTATTCCGTGTGAAGCTAATTTACTAAGTAGTCTTTCTTGAGGGACGGTATCAAAAGCTTTTGAAAAGTCTAGATATATTAAATCTATATTGTTTCTTTTGTCACAATTCAAGATGACTGTGCTACAGAATTCGAGTAAGTTAGTCACGCATGAACGTTTTCGTCTGAATCGATGGTGGTTATTATTTATTAAACAGTTACTTTCTAAATGGTGTTCGATAGCATCTCCGATGATAGTTTCCATAATTTTTCCTACGATTGAAATAAAACTTATAGGCCTGTAGTTATTTGGTTTCTTTTTGTCACCTTTATTGGATATGGGAGTAACGTTAGCTAGCTTCCATTCTCTTGGAAATCTCCAGATATGATGTTTTTCTTTTTATTCTATTTATTCTATTCTCATCTATTGTATTGTATTGTAATGTATTGTATTGTATTGTATTGTATTGTATTGTATTGTATTGTTTTGTATTGTATTGTATTGTATTGTATTGTATTGTATTGTATTGTATTGTATTGTATCGTATCGTATCGTATCGTATCGTATTGTATTGTATTGTATTGTATTGTATTGTATTGTATTGTATTGTATTGTATTGTATTGTATTGTATTCTGTTCTGTTCTGTTCTATTCTATTCTACTTTACATAATTCTACACTATGTAAACAGCGGACTCTTAGAAGACTGCTGATTCCTGGTTAATATTATAGTGCCTGAGCAAAATACTCGAAAGCGGCACGGAGGAGTCTCCAGATGTCATTCAAAGGTTTTAAACAATCTGGTGCCCCTCGAATATTCTTAGGCTGAGCTGAATTGTTTGGCCTTGACTAGAATAAAACTTCTGCAGATCACACAGATGCTTTAGAGGCTAAAAATGGCTGGTTTAGATTGACATCAAAGAAATAAAGTAACATTACTGCTATAACTTTTAAAGTTTAGTTCACCTACCCTATACATACTTTTTCTGGCAAAAGGGCTACATCAAAGACTGAATTAAAATGTCTTGTGATTGACAGATAATATATGTAACGTCCTTCCTGGCTCTTAAAGATCTCCAAAGTAAAACTTTATGATGTGGCACAGAGAAGACCAACTCTTCAAGAAATTTGCATAACCAAAGACGTCGACTTTTCGAAAACGAAAATCTCAAATTTCTTTTCGCTCGGTCACACTGAGAAACAGGTCCTGAAGGTTCACACACCAGGCCGCATGGATACCCGAACACCCAAGGTTATGGTTGCTTTTAGGTTCAGTAACTAGCATACAGGGGTCCTAACTAAAACTGAACATAATTATTTAGCTTTAGTCAGAATAAAATCTAGAAAAGGGAGACACTGAACAAAAGTTTAATCAAGGTTGTGTTTACCTATTCTGTCAATTTGACATCACATGAAAATTCATGTAGACGTGGAGACCGAATCTATGTCAACCAGATGGGTATATATTACTCAGAATACTGGATGGGCTAACGAAATCACAATCGGAAGCACAGATAAGCTGGATCCAGAAACTCTATGCGTCATGCTACCCAGTGTATCAGAGGCAGCAAAGCCACAATATTCTGAAAGCGGGAGCCTCTGAAACTCGGATGCATGCAAGAACACACTCAGTTAATTCCTTTCATGCTATTGATGATTTATTCATTTGCTCTGGCTATGGCCAGGTGACTGTTTGGTCGAGTAAAACTTTCTGTTCAGCAAATGGGCTAAACCTTTCTCTGTTAATGAGTTATATTTTCTTTATTGCCCAGACGATTTTATTCAGCTGAGGGATGTATGCCCAGCAAAAGGGTCAAAGGCATTTTAATCAGTGTTCCTTAATATTTATGATTTGTTAATCTATTCCTACTCCACCAAGCCATTTTATTAATTCAAGACCGACCTGCACAGCAAAAGGGTTAATCTGAGCGTTGTCACGTATGTCCGCTCTTTATTTATGTGTCAGTTTATCTATTTATTGCTTTATCTAGTTAAAATTTCCGTTTCTGATATTTATCTCCTCAGTACAACAGTCTCTGATCCTATTTTCTTTCATTCTTGCTCTTCTTCTGTTTTTAATTCTTCCTTTCTCTTCCTTTCAAAACCTCTCCTATCCCCATGTGCGTAACTTTCTCAATTTTTTTTTCGACCTATTACCACTTACTTTTCTTTTTACATTCTTCTTCCTTCCACTTCTGAGTTCCTTCGTCTACGTTGACTTCTCTGTACATTTCCTTTTCTCTTTCACTTCTACTCGACAAATCTCTTTGACTATTTCTCGTCTTTTCTTTCTCTTTTGGTATGCAATCGGGGCAGACTGTCTGCCATCCTCTTCTTCGACACTCGAGACTTTGCACTCCATCCTTCCTTTTTCCGAACTCTTTATAAATGGAGGAGCACCTTTTGGCACTCGGTGTCATGTTCTGGTTCTATGAACGTCTTCACTACCAGGAATTACTAAGACGTCAGACGCGATTATTCAGTCCATTCACGGGAAATTCACGTAAACAAAATTTAGCCACAAAACTATGTGACAAGTTTCATGCTCACAAATGGTTCTTCTCTGAAGAATTTGTGGGAGGTTTTGATGTGTTTCTGTTTGTCTCTGAATAGTGAATTTTTGTTCTAAGAAACTCCAGGCAGTGATTAGTTATAACAAATTCCTGAGGCAACATCTAGCACCTAACTTCTCTCTGAAAAAGCATATCGCATGCAACTTTTGTACAATTGGTTTGATTTCTAAACACATAAATAACTTGCATTTTTTGTCAAGCTAGACCAAGCTTCACAAAAAAATTACAATACAAATAAGCTTATTAGGGTACGATCCTTCCACAGCTCCATAGAAAGTATCAGATACTGTTTAACCAGCAAGTGGAGGCAACTAAACCTCTTTCTTACCAAAATTAGCGCACCTTATCTGCTGTGGCTCACCAATGGCATACAAAGTGATCGTTTTTCTTTTTACTCTGGACATTACTAGGCAATCTTGTTCGTCCCCTTTGGCACCTCCATGGAAATCTCTTGTCACTAGAATATCTTACATATCTATGTGATATACCTTTGGGCACAAATTTTTTAGCCTACTCCAATTATCGCCTATTAAACATTAAGCTCGAACAGAAGATCAAGTGCCGGTACATCGGGGCTCCTCTCCGAGTGAAGGTGGGAATATGTGAACCGTCTTGTATAGTATAACGGGGCTGTCTGATCAATCTACGTTATGTCCATACCTCGTCAAAATAATGCCACAGCAGATATTTACAGCTCCTCGGCGCAAATCAATGCTAAAAGATCGTGTAGAATACAGAAATCAAAACTTCCATAAAATAGCACATGAACATGATAAGCACATAGTTATACGAAAACGCCCTTAACCCTATCCACCTCTCATATTGTATCACACGAGCACAACTCACCATACGTAAAAAAAATCAACTACAATATCCTTCTCTCAAATATACACAAAAAACCAATGCAACAATACGTTTATACAAAAGAACAAAAATACACTGATCACTAAACAATCTTCAACAGATATCAAAATAGTTAACCAAACGCCTCCAGAAATTAGCGCTGCAGAGAAACCACTTCAGAAGAAGAATGACATCGTCTATATCTAGCCCCAACATAGGATCAGTTTGGCAACAGACACCAATTTTTCAAGATAAAATCATCATAAAGAAGATACAACACCTAAAACTCCTCTATCTTTTACTCATTTCCTATTCACAACACTAGTAAATATCTACACTAAGAAAAATATGGGCCAAAGTGTTGGCCATTGCCGGATGAATTGTGGATGTGAGTCTCCTGCAAGAGAGAACTTGGCCAATGAAACGAGTGAAAATCTAGTTATTATTTCATCTTTTACTGTACAGTACTTTCTATTTTACTATTGCCAGATTGTTTCAATTATCTTCGTGTTGCCCTCTAATTAATAATCAGGGTAATAGAGACTTCAAAAACTGAAATAAACTTATACAAGCAATTTTGCATGCTAGAAACGGAAATCTTGTGATTTTTTTTTTTAGCAGTTTCAATTTTGAAAATTTTCATTTTTTTCTTTGCTTTATGAATACATTTTCTAGCTTTTGAGGTGTTTATATAAAATATTTTATTACTGCGGTGTAACCTATGAATTTTAATCTAGCTAGTGTACTTTAATGCTGGTAGTATTAGAAATAAGTTCCATGAAATCCAGGCGTATGTCAAAAGCAAAAATATCGATATGATAGGAATAACCGAGACATTATTAAGTGATGGAGACTTTGAAGCTGAATTTAATATTAGGGGATTGAAACACTTTCATCAGGATAGAAATAACAAGAAAAGTGGGGGTGTTTTGTTGTAAGCTAAAAGCAATGTCCATGCCTGTGTTTTAGAGAAAGTGAAAAAAGGATGTATATGATTGTTTGTGGGTAGAATTAACCCAAACAAATTGACAAAAAATAGATGTAGGTGTAATATATAGGCCAAAGATTTGCAGTCGACAAAATGTTGTTTCTGCAACCAGGAATTATTGATAATGGGTGATTTCAATTTTGCTAACATTGATTGGATGACCCTTCAAAAAGGCCATATAGGTAGTTGCTTGATAGATTTTCTCGGTGACAGTTACTTGGTTCAGCATATAAAAGAGCCCACAAGACATGGAAATTTACTCGATCAATTTGTCACTAGTCGTGAAAGCAGATAACCGATATAGAAGTTGGTGAAACTATTGCAAGTAGTGATAACAACCTAGATTAAAACTGCTAAAATATTTAGAATAGAAATTTGTGTTTCTAAAATACCCGATTTCAGTAGAGCTCAGTTCATAGGACTACGTCAGGAGCTTCAGGTTACAAATTGGTAGGCAAAATTAAGCGAAAACCTCTAGATCAGATGTGGGAAATATTTTAAAATACGCTTACTAAGATGATTCATACTTACATCCCGTTTAAGGACAGACCCCCCTTAAATCAGGCTCGCCCAAAATGGCTGTACAAAAAAAAAAAAAAAAGTATTACTAGAAAGAGACAGGCTTATAAGAAATGAAAATGCTCGGATGCACCAAATGACTATCAAAGTTATGTAATAATAGAAATAGATTTAAAAAAGACAACAACAAAAATGAAAACGATAATATGAAAGGAATATCGCTGATAAATCTAAAGAGAATCCCAAAGAATTTTATAGTTACATTATATATAAAAAGGTTATTAGGAATCACATTGGTCCACTATCATCTGCTGACATTCGACTAGAATATTCAAACGAATGAATGTCTGATATTTTAACTCAGTATTCGTAAACACAACTCCTCAACGTGAACTCCAAACTAAAGCCTGTGAAAAGTCTAGGGTGAACTTACTACGGTAAATATAACAAAAGAAAAAAAAATGTATAGAAAAACTTGAAGTTAATAAAAAACCAGGGCCTGACGGTTGACATCCAAGAGTCTTAAAGGGAATGAAAAAAGATATTGTTGTTCCATTAGAAGTTATTTTCAAGAAATCCATCATATCCGGAGATGTCCCAAGAGAATGGAAGCTAGCTAATGTTACTCCCATATTCAAGAAAGGTGACAAAAAGAAACCAAATAATTATAGGCCTATAAGCTTGGCTTTAATCGTAGGGGAAAATATGGAAACTATCATCAGAGATGCTATCGAATACCATATAGAAAGTAACTGCTTGATAAATGATAGCCAGCATGGATTCAGATGAAAATGTTCTTTTATGATTAAATCACTCGAATTCTACATCGGTTATCTCAAATTATGACAAAAAGAATCAATATAGATTTGATATATCTAGACTTTGCAAAAGCTTTTAATACCGTTCCCCACGAAAGACTACTTATTAGATCAGCTTCACATGGAATAAGTGATAGCCTATTAAGTTGGACTAGTAATTAGTTGAACGATCGAAAATAGAGTTGTTCTAAATGGCAAAAGTTCTTGATGGAAACATTTTACTAGTGGAGTTCCCCAGGGTTTCATTCTTGGGTTAGTTCTGTTAATAGAATATATAAATCATATAGACCATGGGCTGAAATCTATTTTCTTCAAATTTGCTGATGATACAAAACTTTGCGGAATAGCAAATGATCACTTAAACCAATTAGATATTCAAGAAAATTTAGATAAACTACAACAGTGGTTTGTAAAGTGGCTAATGAAATTTAACATAAGGAAGAACAAGGATAAACACATAGGTAAACATAACAGTAAGTACGATTACAAGTTATTTGGAAATTGGTTAACAAAAGTGGATAGTGAAGATGATCTTAGCGTAATTATCAGTAACAATCTCAATTCATCTAAGCAGTGTATTTTATCCTCTGAGAAAGCAAATAGAATTCTAGGACTGATTGCGTGATCTTTTGATTTCGAAATTCTATCTCTCATTAACAAGCTTTATAAATCGTTAGTTCGTCCATATTTGGAATATACTGTTTCCGTATGGTCGCCGAATCTCATTAAAGACATTGACAGATTGGAAAAAGTACAACGGCGAGCCACAAAACGGAATACAGATATCAAAGATAAATCATACGAAAATCGACTAAAACATATGAATCTATTTTCCCTAAAAAAGCGTAGATTTAGAGATAACTTGATACAGGTCTTTAAGATTCTAAAGAGAATTGACATCAAAAGTGACATAAATTTCACACTGAATGAGAATCCGACAAAAAATAATGGTCTCAAACTGTACAACCCATTCAGCTGAATAAAATTGGTTGGGAACAACGAGAATAAAATATGAAAAGAAAAGTAACAGATTTAAATAATAGTTTCAGATGGGCAGGTAAATCACAAGTTACCTTTAGGGAAAAAGAGGTATTCTACTGAGGAATCAATAGGGTGACCAAAAATGCATCTAGCTCATGTCATTTGTAGAAAAACATTTTCCCCTCTGCTTTATACCGCGTAAAATTTCCCTCAAGGAAAGAGCTGCTAATAAGACAGAACTCCTAACAATAGCAACAGCTATGTCCTAGTCTTAGCGCAAACTGAGATCCAATCGATATAGGTGAAGTACCTTACAAAATAGGACGAGGGAGTCATATGAGAGGTACAAAGAAAAGAAAAAGAGAAGTAAAGCAAAAGGTAAAGGAGGCAAAGAGGAAAGCAGATGTGAAGTGGGGTAAGAGTATGACAGAAAATTTTGAAAATAATAAAAAGATGTTTTGGAAAGAAATTAAGAGAAGAAGAGGAGGCGAAACAAGTAGAGAAGAAAAGGTAAAAGGTGCAGATGGAGAGATGATAATGGAAGGGAAGGCACCTGGAGGTCATTTTCTAAACTATCTAGAGTAAAGAGCTGAAACTTCTCAGGTAAATAGGTATCTATGTTGCCTACATTTTAGGTGAAACAGAATGATGTATGTACACATGTACACATGTACACATGTACGTATACCAGTAGCGACATTTAAAAGTGCACAGCACCATAATACGTAGACCAATTTGTTTTATATTTTGGCTATGATTAGTCAGTAGGCACACCTAGGGCCGGTCATTGAGTAATTGAACAATTTCTTTTATACTTTTGCATACAGGCATTTCAATTTTAATGTCCGGGAAAAATCGTGATTTTTTTTTTTTTTGTCTTGTTTCCATTATTACTCCGAACTCTTTCATCCTATTCAAAATATTCAAAAGATCGGCCCTAGCAGTTACTAAAAGTAATATTCCCTGTAAGTTTCATCTAAATCTGATGTATTTTAGATTTTTTATGATAAAAAAAAAGAAAAAAAAAATAACGAACGGAGATATGGCAACTTGAAATATAGATATATCTGTACCTTGCTTATAGTTTCACCAATTTAACTGATTTTTTCATGGCTTAATTCTTATTATATAATGAGTAAGTACACTAAAAATCATCAACATATTGTAATTATAAGTACTTTAAATACTGAAAAACTAAAGTATAAGTATATCACAGTAGTGACGACGCACAGACGACACCATCATATAATTTGCTTTTTTGCACCTTTGGCGGTTTCTTCATATGAAATCTCACTGCTGGGGGTCTTCAGGGTATCTGTAAGAGGCCGGTAGTGTACGAATGGAAATGAGCTAGGGTATTAGAATAATTCAGACTCGACGCCTGCTCGAGGGCAATGTTATGTCTATGTGAGGGCGACGTTTTGTCTATGTAAACACACCGACGGTGGTGACTGTTTTATATTCGATGTGTAATCAACTTTGTAAGCGCAGGTTACCTTCGTTTGACTAATGCTGAGATAAACAATTTTTGCTAGTGGCATTGAAATGGCTTTCCGGATTGGTGCAGGAATTCAAAGTCACGCCCATAAGGAGTGACATTTACTTCAGAAGTCACCGGAGATTGGATTAGAAAAATTAGTGACGTCAGACGAAGATAGCTTAGCGTAGGATACGGGATCTCGTCAGAAGATATAGAGAGAAGATATAGAGGGGGTGTCGAGAGAGGATCAAGAGACGATGTAGAGACGAGAGAAAGAGATCCCGAGTGTAAGCAGAAGGTGAAATTACAGTGAAAGACGAAGGAAAATTCACCACCCTTTTATTAACCCAAAGGACGAGAGGAATAGGCATGGGGCCTAGAAAATAGTGAGACTACAGGAAAAAGAAGGCATTGGGCCTACTGCTTAAGAGGAACTTGAATATTAGTGAAACTCACGTAACGAGAGGCAAGGGGCCTTGAGACGTGTGATATTACAAGTCAAATTTAAGTGACAGTGGTGACATAGGGAGGTGAAAGTATCTAAATCATTGGAAAGAGGTTTATTTTCCGGCAGTGGGCGCCTTCTCTTTCCTCATCAGATTCCCCTCACCAATCTATGTTGGTAGGGCACCCCCTCCAGCATCATATGATGTCCCTTCTTCTCTCTTCTTTATCTCTTCTTCCTGTATAGCCTTGATCTTTTTCCTCTTGCTTTCTTCTTTGGATTTAATCTTCCTCTTTGAATTGTTTAGTCTAATGTTGTCCTTTACCTCTGTCACTGTCACAGAGGTGCAGGTGAGGGCAGTGGTGGAGTGAGAGGTGGTGAGGTTTTGGCTAGTCGTCTTTGACTGCTTGCCATCTTTAACTGCTGTTTTTTGTCATTGTGGATGTTCTTTTGTTCTTTTTGCTACCCATGATGACTGTACTAAAGAGTAATATGTACTAGCTAAAGTAATAGATTGCAATGAGAGCTCATGAGACATGCGCACTTTCCCTTTTAGAGCTAGCCGGTAACTGACGCTTAGCTTCGCTCAAAGTTGGCAAAACTTCTCCCTCCACCTTCCTCCCTTCCCCTCCACCATCGTACTGGCCGTTGAAGCACTGGGCGAGCGTAAATTCAATCAAATTTCAACGTTATTCGATGCGCCTGAAGGTCCTAAGTGGCACGCCTCCCTCTAGTGTGGGTTGCGCCTTTAACTCTGTCCCTTTAAACCTCGCCCAAGACCTTTAAATTGCGCGCGGCTGGAATATTATTTGTCGGGATTTATTTCTAAATGGTATACGAACATTTTGAACACAGTTTTGAAAAATGCCATATCTTGACCAAATTCACCCCCCCCCCAGGTGTCGCGTACCCCCGTAAGGGGAAGATGGGCAGATTATTTTAGGGAGTTGCTAAATGTGAAGGAGGATAGGGAGGGAAAGATAGCTGCAGTGGGAAATGCTAAGAAAATGAGAATGTTGAGGGAGGAAAATGGAGGAGAAATAAGGAAGGATGAAGTGAAGGCAGTTGTTAAGATGATGAAAGTAGGTAAGGCACCTGGTCTGGATGGGTGCCATGCAGAATGTCTAAAAAAAGGAGGTACAGTGATAGTGGACTGGCTGGTGAGGTTATTTAATGTTTGCTGGAGAGAGGGTAGAGTGCCGGAGGACTGGAGGAGTGCCTGTATAGTTCCACTTTACAAGGGAAAAGGGGACAAGTGTGAATGTAGTAGTTTCAGTGGAATTAGCTTGTTAAGTGTAGTTGGGAAGGCTTATGGGAAGATCTTGATTGAGAGGATTAGGTTAAGAACAGAGGGAGTAATTGGTGAGGAACAGTGTGGATTTAGGACGGGTAGAGGTTGTGTAGATCAGATCCTTGTGGTAAGACAGATATGTGAGAAAGCTATAGGAAAGGAGAAGGATGTTTTTTGGGGCTTTTATGGATCTGGAAAAGCCTTACGACAGGATAGACAAAAAGGCACTGTGGGAGGTTATGCAGATATACGGGATAGGAGGAAAGCTTCTGGGAGCTGTCAAGAGTTTTTATGAGAGTAGTAGAGCTTGTGTCAGGATTAGAAATGGAGAGAGTGAGTGGTTCGAGGTAAAGGTGGGACTTTGTCAAGGATGCGTTATGTCGCCCTGGCTGTTCAACTTATACATGGATGGGGTAGTGCGAGAGTTAAATGCAAGGGTAGTGGGACAGGGATTGGAGATGGTTAAAGAAAATGGAGAAAAGTGGTAGATGAGCCAGCTGTTGTTTGCTGACGACACTGTGCGTATGGCAGGATCGGAGGAGGGATTGAGGAAGTTGGTGACAGAGTTTGGGAGAGTATGTGATAGAAGAAAGCTGAAGATAAATGTGGGTAAAAGTAAGGTGATGAGATGTACAAGGGGTGAAAGTGGCAGTAGACTGGAAATGAGCATTAAGGGAGAGCGACTGGAGGAAGTGGATAGTTTTAGATATTTGAGTGCAAATGTGGCAGGAAAAGGTGAAGTGAAGGTGGAGGTAGAATGTAGATTGAGAGAAGCGAGTAAATGCCTTGGTGGATTAAAAAGTGTAATGAGGAATAGACATTTGGGAATGGATGCTAAGAGGAGACTGTATGAAGGAGTGATTGTGCCAACAGCACTGTATGGAGCAGAAACATGGAACATGAGAGAGGAAGAGAGAAGGAGTTTGAATGTGTTTGAGATGAGGTGTCTGAGAAGTATGATGGGGGTTGCTAGGCTAGATAGAGTGAGAAATGAGGAGGTGAGGAGAAGAACGGGGGTGGAAAGGGAGCTGGGAGATAGGGTTGATGAAAGAGTAATAGGATGGTTTGGACACATGGAAAGAATGAGTGAAGAAAGACTAGTAAAAGAGGTATGGAAGGCAGATGTGGAGGGAGTGAATATGAGGGGACGTCCTAGGATAAGGTTGATGGATGGGGTGAAAGGGGCTTTGGGGAAGAGGGGAATGTCTGTTGAGGAAGGACGGGAGAGGATAGAAGACAGGGGTGAATGGAGAATGGTTGTATATGGATGATGCTGTGATGCATGAGGTGGAATGGACGGGGGGATGGGGAGTGAGGTAGTATGTGCGAGCAAAATTTGACGCAGCACGAAAGGATTTCTCCCCGTCTTCTCCTTTATGCATGGGGGGACGGAGAGGGGGGGTCGCTGATTTAATGAAGTGACCTTGCTGTGGATGTGCTGTGTCTTGCGACACCGTTTCTGACCCAGGGCAGTGGACA
>NC_134817.1:43427269-43432269 GCF_046742065.1 Oratosquilla oratoria
TTTGAGATTCATATTTTCCCCAGTCATATTGTTCCTCGTCAACTTGGATCTATTTTCGAGTTCTGTTTCTCTGGATTGCTGCAGAACCATCCTATTCATTAGGGAACGACACAACACTTATACCTCAACAAGAGGCTTAATCTGGCTTGGTAAGTTGGCATCTTTAGTGAGAAGGCTGTGGAGTATTGGATGTACTGGAATGGTTGTGACTGAAAAAATAATTTGACACCAGTGCAATCAGCTCGACGTTATCGACTAACTGATAACGCTGAAACCACTTCACTGATCTACTACACCTAAGATGTCCGTCGTTGCTGATAAATAAAGGAATATATGATGGTAGAAAGCATTTACCAAGGACCAAACTTGGGTTTCACATGTCCAAGGCAGGAAAACTACCCAATGACTCCCCCAGTCAAATAAACATGGAACAAAATGACAAAATTAAAACTTCAAAATATATGATACTTCACTCCCTAGGAGGAAAGAATATTCTCAAAATTGATTACGTGTTTGGCATTGCTTTTTGTTTTAGTATATGTATAGGTCCTGATATATGTGAAGGTTTACTCATTTCTTATTAAAAATATAAATCAATCAATTAGATCTGTATCAAGGTCACCTTTTTGAGTCTTGGATTACATCGTGTATGTGTGTGAATGTGTGTATGTGTGTGTGTGTATGTGTGTGTATGTGTGTGTATGTATGTATGTGTGTGTGTGTGTGTGTGTGTGTGTGTGTGTGTGTGTGTGTGTGTGTGTGTGTGTGTGTGTGTGTGTGTGTGTGTGTGTGTGTGTGTGTGTATTTACCTAGTTGTATTATACGGGAAGGGAGCTATGCTCGTGGTAACCCGTCTTTGTATCTCTCAGCTTCAAGTATTTTTTTTGAAATATTGAATAGTATTTACATATGCTGTTTCTTTGTCTAATATGTTCCAAGTATCTATCACTCTGTGTGGGAAGCATTTTTTTTGTTTTGTTTTTTCAGATCTCTTCCGATTTTTTTTTTTTTTTCAAGTTTCTTTTCATGTCCTCTTGTTTTACCATTGTCCTATTTCAATAAATCATTCCTATCTAAGATTTCCATTCTCTTCATAATTCTATAGATAATTAGTAGGTCTTCTCTTTCATTTCTTTATTCCAGAGTTGGTAATTCTAATTTAGACAGTCTTTGTTCATATGTCATTTTGGAAAGAGTTGGTGCCAGTTTTGTTGTTACTCTTTGTATACTTTTTATTTATCTATTTATTTATTTTTTATTCTTTTTGGTTCTGGGTGACAATAGTGTTGCTGCGTATTCGAGTTTTGGTGTTATTATTGTAGTTTCTTTTTTCATCATTTCCTCGTCCAAATAGGCAAATGCCACTTTTATTGACCTCAATAAATTGTAGGTTTCTCCTACTATTTCATTAATATGCTTATCCAGTGTCAAGTCTTTGCTGATCATCACTCCAAGGTCTTTTTCCGAGTTTACTTTTTTGACCTCTTCTTCACCAATTTTGTAATCTCTCGATATTCTGTTTTTACTTTTTCCAAATTCCGTTATACTACATTTCTTGATATTGAATTTCATTTCCTACTTTTGAGTTCATTTCCAGATCTTATCCAAGTCTTGTTGTAATAAATTGCAATCCTCCTCAGTTTTTTCTTTCTTTAGTATTTTTGTGTCGTCTACAAAGAAATTCATATAACACTCTACTCCTTCATCCATGTCATTTATATATATGGCAAACATGATCGGGGCCAGTACTGATACCTGCGGGACACCACCTATCATTTCTTCCCAATTTGATAAATTATCTCTAATTACTACTCTCATTTTCCTCCTAGTCAGGAAGTCTTTCATCCATTCCAATGATTTTCCTCTGACTCTATCTTTCTTATTAGTTTAGTGTGTGGTAACTCAACAAATGCCTTTTGTAGGTCCAGAAATGCACAGTCTACCCAACCATCTCTCTCTTGTATTATGTCTATTAATCTTGAGTAGAAGCAGATAAAGTTTGTTATACATGATCTTCCTTGTCTGAATCCAAATTGATTTGGATTCAGTATAGTTTTTTCTTCCAAATGTTTAACCCATCTATTTTTGACGACCTTTTCGCAAATTTTTGCTACTGTGCTTGTCAGGGAGACCTGTCTGTAATTTGACGGATCTTCCTTGTTTCCTCCCTTATAAATCGGTACAATGTTATCATTCTTCCAGTCCTGTGGCACTTTTCCTTCTTTAAGTGAGAATTTAATTATATTGTATATTTTAATTGTTAATTCTTCCATGCATTCTTTCAGTATCCAATTTGTAATTCCGTCAAGACCATGTGATTTTCTGACGTCAAGGGTTTTGATTTGGTCGCTGATTTCCTTTTGTGTTACAATTATTTCTTTCATTGAGGGCGATATCTCTCTATTTCCTCACAGTTAGGTGAGTTTTCTATTGTGAATATGATTTGAAGAGGTTGTTCATAATTTCAGCCATTTCCAGTTCTTCTGCATATTCATATTTACACTGGCGTAGCGTTTCTATTTGTAGTTTGTTCTTCAGTTTGCCATTTACATATCTGTAAAATATTTTGGGTTCTTCCTTGCATTTTTCTATCAAATTTTTAATAGTTTCTCTTTTCATATTTGTTTATTTCTACATAGTCATTTCATAGTTTGATGCACAATAGCCATTTGTTTGTTTTCTTGTCTCTCTTCCATTTCTCACAAGCTTTGTCTCTTTTATCCTTAGCCTCGATACACCTTTTGATGTACCAACTTTTTATATATGTTCTCTCTATTTTTTGTGGAACATATTTATTCACTCCCTTATTATAAATTTCTTTTAGTATATTCCATTTTTCCTCCATACCTGTTTCTTCATTTAGGAATTTTTCCCAGTTCGCAGTGCGAAATAATTTTTTTAGTTTCTCAAAATTTGTTGTACAGTCTTCCGATTCTATGTTTATCATTTCTGCTTTGATTCATTTGCTCTTTCAACTCAAATTCTATTAGTACATGGTCACTCTTTCCTATCAGAGTTTTGTAATCAATTTCATCGACAATTTCAGGCATCGTCGTAAGTATTAAATCCAGCCTTGATGGTTCTTCAATACCTCTGTATCTGGTATTTTCCTTTGTACATTAGTCTTCCCATGTATGTGTATATGTGTATATATATATATATATATATATATATATATATATATATATATGTGTGTGTGTGTGTGTGTGTGTGTGTGTGTGTGTGTGTGTGTGTGTGTGTGTGTGTGTGTGTGTGTGTGTGTGTGTGTGTGTGTGTGTGTGTGTGTGTGAGAGTAAGCGTGAGTGCGTGCGTGAGTGCCTGAGTGCGTGTGTGTGTGTGTGTGTGTGTGTGTGTGTGTGTGTGTGTGTGTGTGTGTGTGTGTGTGTGTGTGTGTGTGTGTGTGTGTGTGTGTGTGTGTGTGTGTATCTGTATTACTGCTGTAGTAGCACTTCATGCAAATTCTAAACAAAGACAGACATCATTGCAAAGCTACTTGCTCTGTCAGATTCAATCGACAAACAGAAAGTTTGAACAAAGATAAATAAAAGACGTACGAATACATTATGACGTAGAAAACCTTGCAGTTGCATACAAGAGCTTAATTCCGTTTGCTTGTGTAGTTTCCCGGAAGCACATAAACTTATACATATAGAAGTACATGTTGCTTACACACAAACCAACACAACTTGCTGCCAACGCAAAGGTTAAGGTATACACATACACTCATAAGCTCATAGACACACACACACACACACACACACACACACACACACACACACACACACACACACACACACACACACACACACACACACACACACACACACACACACACACACACACACACACACACACATTTACATACACACACGTAAACGTACACACACACACACACACACACACACACACACACACACACACACACACACACACACACACACACACACACACACACACACACACATACACACACACACCTCTATCTGTCAGACTTTACCCCCTCTCGACCCCTCCCGCCTACCTGCCTACCTCCCTTCCCCCTCACCCCCCACTCATATTCAAGTTGCCAACGTAGCTACAAAATTGGGTAAACTGAAACATAATAGATCAACAACCCCCTCTGACTTTCCTATCAAAATCTACAAGGAATTTGCCCCTGAACTTGCCCTCCCACTTTCCTCCATAATTAATGCCTCTTTAAGTCAAAACACCTGCCCCAGCGACTGGAAAATCTCATATGTCACTCCCATCCCCAAAACCCTCAGCCCACAATCACTAAGTGACCTTAGGCCCATCGCAATCACCCCTATCCCAAGCCTTATATGTAAAGGCTTGGTTTTTAACTCAGTTTACAGAAACATAAAAGATTCAATAGATGCCCAACAATTTGGCAACACGAAATCCTCCTCTACCACTCACTGCCTCATTGACTTACTCAACTTCCTTCACAGCAACCTAGACAAGCGTAACACATCTCTAGCTGTTACTTTTGTAGACTTTAAGAAGGCCTTTGATCTTGTTGACCACAATGTTGTTCTCTCCAAAGCCATCCAACTGGGGATCCAGCCCCACTTAATAGCATGGCTGGCAGATTTCCTCACCGGACAACAGCAGGCGGTCAGGTACCAGGGGTCAACTTCCTCCCTCCTCCCCCTGACCTGTGGGGTCCCCCAGGGTACCAAGATGGGCCCCCTATGCTTCCTCATCCTTATTAATGACGCCCTCAAGGACACTCCTCATAGATGGAAATATGTGGATGACAGCACCGTAGGCATCCCCATCAACACCAGGCGGCCTGATTACGCACCATTACAAGACACCCTGAACAAGCTCATGACGTGGACGGAAGACAACAACGTCACTATCAACACCAACAAGACCGTAGTGATGCACTTTTGTACCTCCACACAAGCGGTGGCTCCTCCACAACTTTCATTGGGCCCCCACCCCCTCCAACTGGTCCAATCCACCAAGATCTTGGGCATCACACTCGATAATCA
>NC_134817.1:43444769-43457269 GCF_046742065.1 Oratosquilla oratoria
CATACCTCTTTTACTAGTCTTTCTTCACTCATTCTTTCCATGTGTCCAAACCATCCTAATACTCTTTCATCAACCCTATCTCCCAACCCCCTTTCCACCCCTGTTCTCCTCCTCACCTCCTCATTTCTCACTCTATCCAGCCTCGTAACCCCCATCATACTTCTCAGACACCTCATCTCAAACACATTCAAACTCCTTCTCTCTTCCTCTCGCATGTTCCATGTTTCTGCCCCATACAGTGCTGTTGGCACAATCACTCCTTCATACAGTCTCCTCTTAGCATCCATTCCCAAATGTCTATTTCCCATTACAATTTTTAATCCACCAAGGCATTTACTCGCTTCTCTCAATCTACATTCTGCCTCCAACTTCACTCCACCTTTTCCTGCCACATTAGCACCCAAGTATGTAAAACTAACCACTTTCTCCAGCCGCTCTTCCTTAATGCTCACTTTCAGTCCTCTGCCACTTTCACCTCTTGTACATCTCATCACCTTACTTTTACCCACATTTATCTTCAGCTTTCTTCTATCACACACTCTCCCAAACTCTGTCACCAACTTCCTCAATCCCTCCTCCGATCCTGCCACAAGCGCAGTGTCGTCAGCAAACAACAGCTGGCTCATCTCCCACTTTTCTCCATTTTCTTTAACCGTCTCCAATCCCTGACCCACTACCCTTGCATTTACCTCTCGTACTACCCCATCCATGTATAAGTTGAACAGCCAGGGCGACATAACGCATCCTTGATGAAGTCCCACCTTTACCTCGAACCACTCTCTCTCTCCATTTGTAATCCTGACACAAGCTCTACTACTCTCATAAAAACTCTTGACAGCTCCTAGAAGCTTTCCTCCTATACCGTATATCCGCAAAACCTCCCATAGTGCCTTTCTGTCTATCCTATCCTAAGCCTTTTCCAGGTCCATGAAGGCCCAAAAAACATCCTTCCACTTTCCTATAGCTTTCTCACATATCTGTCTTGCCACAAAGATCTGATCTACACAACCTCTACCTGTCCTAAATCCACACTATTCCTCACCAATTACTCCCTCTGTTCCTCTCCTAATCCTCTCAATCAAGATCCTCCCATAAGCCTTCCCAACTACACTTAACAAGCTAATCCCTCTGAAACTACTACATTCACACTTGTCCCCTTTTCCCTTGTAAAGTGGAACTATACAGGCACTCCTCCCGTCCTCCGGCACTCTACCCTCTCTTCAGCAAACATTAAATAACCTCACCAGCCAGTCCAACATCACTGTACCTTCCTTTTTTAGACATTCTGCATGGCATTCATCCAGACCAGATAAATAGTAATATTTTGTATTAGATAATAAATAGAAAAATAAAAAAATAGAAATAATAATAACTAAATAGATAACAATAGATAAATAGATAAATAAGGAATGACACGAATTACAGCATATCTCTAAGGTGTATTTCTAATTGAATCTTAAAACTTTGAACTGTACTACATTGCACTACCTCTGCAGGAAGCTTCTTCCATTCTTTTACTACACAGTTGGCGAAGTTGTTTCTACCCACTTCCAAATTACATCTACTTCCTGACATTTTGAGACTATTATTTCTTGTCTGATTCGCATTCAGCGTGAAAATTTTGTCACTTTTGATGTTGTGAATTCCCTTTAGAATATTAAAAACCTTTATAAAATTGCCCCTGAGTCTACGCTTTTCTTGGTAAAATTAGTATATATGTTTTGGTCAATTTTCGTATGATATATTTGTGATATTTGAAATACATTTTGTGGCTCGCCGTTGTAGTTTTTCCAATCTGTCAATGTCTTTAATGAGATTCGGTGACGATACGGAAACAGTATATTTTAAATGTGGACGAGCTAACTAGCTTGTGAATGGCAGATGAATCCTTAAAATCAAAAGATCGCACACTCAGTCCTAGAATCTTATTTGCCTTCTCTGAGGAAGAAATACACTGCTTAGATGATTTGAGATCAACACTGATAATTAACCCGAGATTCTTTTCACTATTAACTTTCGACTTTCCAAACAACTTGTGATCGTACTTATTATCATTTTTCCCTATGTGCATAACCTTACATTTGCTTGTGTTAAATTTCATTAACCACTTTTTAGACCATTACTGTAGTCTATTTAAATCTTCTTGAATATCTAGTTGGTTTAAGAGATTATTTGCCATTTCGCACATTTTTCTGTCATCAGGAAACTTGGAGACACTAGATTTCAGTCCATGGTCTATATCATTTATAAATTTTATGAATAGAAGTGGCCCAAGAAAGGAACCCTGAGGAACTCCATTTGTAACATTTTCCGTCTTCTCCATCTTTCCAACTCTAGGTCCTACGCTCTTTGTACTTCGCAGATGTTTTACTTCTTCTTTATCTTGTCTTCCAAATGGCTGACGAAGTGACGCAGCTAGAAATGGTTTACTTTTTGTCTGTTCTGTATACATCTCGAGTGGATATGGATGAGGCCGTTGTGTAATAAGATGGGAGGGGGGGATAAGCCAGCTCCAGCTGTTAGGCCGTGGCGTGGAGGTGCTGCATCTTTGGTGCATTGTTTCTGACCTGACCAGTTGGTGGACAAGGAATGACATTTCATCCACAAGATGAGAGGGACAATAAATGGGTTTATGGGTGAATTTGTCTTGGTGTACAGTGGGCGCATGGTTTGACTCAATGTTAAAAAAAAAAAAAAAAAAAAAACCGTCTTGATACATGAATCTTTCCATTTTTATATCTTTGATTATTTTGTTTATTTCTACTCTTTTATCTTCTTTTCATCTTTTTAATGCCATATCCTACTTTACTGATATATACGTTTAATTTTATCTTCCCTTTTCTTACTCTTTTACCTTGTTCTTGTCTGGTTGTATCTTATTTTTAGCATTCAACTTTGCCTATAAGATCTCAATTTCCTTCTCCTCTTTATAATTTGTTTTATTCTCCCCCTCCATTGCCTAATTCTTTTCCATTGTCTTTTTCTTTTGATATATTTTCTTATTACTCCTTGCCCTCTGCCTCCTTCTTTTGCCTATTTGACTGTTTTTTATTCACTTGGCTTCTTTGTTACCTACTTCTCCCCCTCTTTTATAATTTTTTCATTTACCATCTACTACTACACCTAATACTATTTCTACAACTTCTCCATCTCTCTCTCTTTCTCCTCCTATTCCTTCTCCTTCTCCTCCACTAATCCGTTTGTTGTTGTTGTTTTTTCCTTACACTTTACAATCCTCCAACTCCCGTTCTCTTCGTCCTCTCTCTCCTCCTCCTTCGCTTCCTAATCCTTTAACTTCTTTCTTCCTCTGTTTCATTTCGCCCAACCTCTTTCTCCTTTACTTTCTCCTCCTCATCCTCGATCTTATTCCTATCCCTCCCTCAATCTCCTACTTCCACTTTCTACTTTCCCTCCTCACTCTTTCTTTTCTTCCTTTCTCTTACTCTTTCTTTTTATTCTTCTTAATTTCCCTACTCTTTTTCTTGTTCTCCTTCCTACATCCCCTGCTTTTTTTTTTTACAGATGCCCTTCCTTTTATTATTGTCCCCCCTTGTTGCTTTTCCTCCTATTCCATTTGTTATTATTGCTAATGTAATTGCTCTTCTTCCTACATTGTTTGCTTATCTTCATGTTTCTCGTCCATTTTCTTCTCTTTTCATATCATCAATCCCTTCACCTAATATGTCTCTATCTTTTAGTTTATTTCATTCACTCAACTTACCCTTCTTCAATCTTCCTTTCTTACCCTCTCCTATCCAGCTTCCTTCCTTTCTAACATCGTCATTGATATTTTGTATGTTCTCTTTCAATCATCTTCATTTTATTCTCTCTAACCTCCTCTCTTATTCTTCTTTACTAATTTCTCTTCTGCTTCCTTGTCTTTCTTCTTTGTTATCAATAATTTTAATTTCTTTCCATCTTTCTCGTTCTCCATACTTCTCTCTCTATCTTCTTGTTCTCTTCTCGTCTTGCTTCCTTTCTGTGTCCTCTTTCACTTTAATTCCTTCTTATATTCATTCACTTCCTTATTTTCTTTTTGTTCCCATTTCCATGTCTACTTGTTCTCTTCTTACCTTATCTAATCCTTTTAGATAACCTATTTTTCTTTTGTGCTCTTTTTATTTTCCTCTCGCCTCTTTATACTTTTCTCTTCAGTTTTATTTCTCCCTTGACCCTTTGTGATATTTACTATTCCTCTTTTTTTCCAATACCTTGGTAGTCTTTGAGGTAATTCTTTCCCTTTGGTTATTCTGTTTATTTAATATGTCTTCATACACACCCTAATATTCTTCGTTTTCGCATCAAATTTCGCAACTGTTTTCATCTCTCCTCTTTAATAATGAGCTTATATATGTTCTTTCCTTTTGTTTTCTCGCGTTGCCTTGCTCTCTGCATACTCTATTCCTTTACTTTTATTCATCTCCTCTCTATCTAGCCTCTTACTCTTTTTATCTATCTTCTTTCCATCTACCCTCTTCTACTCTTCTTATCCTCCTCATTTCTTTATTTTCTCTTCCCTTCTCCTTAACTTCCTCTCCTACCCATTATATTTATCTTCTGTCTATCTACCCTCCTCTACTCTCCTTATCCTCCTAATTTCTTTAATTTCTCCTCCCCTCTCATTAACTTTCTCTTTTAACCCTTCTCTTCTCTTGCTAGTCTCCTTCCCTCTTAGCATTTTCTTTCCTATTCATTCTAATGTTCTTTCTTAATCCTCCTATTCTTTATTTATCCTTTTCCTCTTCGTAATTTTTTCCTTGTCCTCCTCGTATCTATCTATGCCCCTCCTCTCTCCTTATCTTCTTTTCTTTGTGCATTGCTTCCTTCTCTTGTCACAAGCAGCAGCATTTGTCGCTGTCCACCGACGCATTTCAAGGAGAAATAGTTCAAATGCGTTCACAGCGAGGATAAAGTATAATTGGATTTAGTAGCATTGAATTTTGAAATTCAATTGTGTTGTCCCTCAAAGCTGAAGGAGAGGAGCCAAAGGTCTTCATAGCAGTCTCTACTGTTCACGAAAGAGTTAAAAAAAAAAAAAAAAAAAGTAGGGAACATTGAAACTGGGAGGAATTCTGTATCTGAGAAAACGCACACTTTAAGTCATGATTAGATTATGAAAAGAGGAATAGAAGAGAGTGAAGTACATAAAAAGTAAGTGATATAAAAAACTCGAGAACTCGCTAACTCAAAACATCGAGTGGTTGAAAGATCGAGAGTTTGAAAAACCTAGAGGTCAAGAGATCACGACGTAAAATACAGAGGTAAAAATGTAGGGTAAGGTAGCGAGAAAGAGATAAAAGAGCTTGAAAGATAGATACAGAAGTAGATGTGTGTGTGTGTGTGTGTGTGTGTGTGTGTGTGTGTGTGTGTGTGTGTGTGTGTGTGTGTGTGTGTGTGTGTGTGTGTGTGTGTGTGTGTGTGTATGTGTGTGTGTGTGTGTGTGTGTGTGTGTGAGTGTGTGTGTGTGTGTGTGTGTGTGTGTGTGTGTGTGTGTGTGTGTGTGTGTGTGTATGTGTGTATGTGTGTGTGTGTGTGTGTGTGTGTGTGTGTGTGTGTGTGTGTGTGTGTGTGTGTGTGTGTGTGTGTGTGTGTGTGTGTGTGTGTGTGTGTGTGTGTGTGTGTGTGTGTGTGTGTGTGTGTGTGTGTGTGTGTGTGTGTTTTGCAGATTTATTTGTGAGACACTACAACAAGCTTACAAACGCGTCAGTCAAGATTTGATGTTTCTATAATTGAAATTACTTATGATATATACTCTTGTGTAAATTATGAATGTGACTGATGTGTCAATGTTATAAATACAATGTTGCATAAAAACTAAACGTTATGATAACACTCATGCACTGGTTGTATGTATGCATGTATGTACGTACGTATGTATGTTTGTGTGTGTACATATGTTTTTAAATATGGAATGCATGGTTTAAGGTATTACACTTGTGTATGCGTGTGCTTGCGTGCGTGTGTTTGCGTGCGTGTACGTGTGTTTGCGTGCGTGTGCGTTTGTATGTGTGTGTGTTTTTGTGGACATAGAAAGTGAGAGGAGAAAATATTTGCAGGTGCATAGACAGAGATAGAGAGGATATCTTGTAAACTTTCATTTGCTGTGACACAATGGTACCAATGCAGTCCAATCCGAATTATTTAAACACTTTTTCGAACTGTTGCGAATCCAGGCCATGTACAGTTTCTGTTGAAGATTTTTTTTTTTTTTTTTTTTTTTTTTTTTTTTTTAAGCTTTGTTTTCTAGTGCCTCTTTTCTGAAGTGGGCACAGCACACCTAAGTCTATCTAACCTAAGCTAACCTAGCCTATACTAACCTATGTAAAGCTAAAGTAAGCTGACTTAACGTGACTTAACCTAACTTAGCCCAATACGAGCTTAGACACATCCGAGCGCTAACCTAAGTTAACTTAGCTTTTACTACCGTGACTTAATCTAATCAAATGTAACGTAACGTAATGTAATGTAACTCAATAACCTAATATAACCTAACCTATCCTAACCTAACCTAACCTAATCTAACCCAGCCTAACCTAACCTAACCTAACCTATCCTAATCTAACCTAACCTAACCTAACCTAACCTAACCTAACCTAACCTAACCTAACCTAACCTAACCTAACCTAACCTAACCTAACCTAACCTAACCTAACCTAACCTAACTTAACCAATCTTAATCCAACCTCATGCAAACTAACCCAATTATCCTGAGCTAACCTAACTTAACCTAGCCTAACTTAATTTAACTATATGTTAAATGACAATTTGAAAAGGAGAATAGCATGATGTAATTCGTCTATAACTCCTTCGCTGGCAATAGTAATCTAGGAAGGCAAGTTTAATAGTTTGACGATGGCTAGTATGATAAAGAAAAATGCCACCATGAACGGAAGGGAGGAAACAGTATAAGAAAAAATATTGAGTAATAAAAACAACAAACAAATAACAAAATTAATTATTCTGAATTCATAGTAAATATTACAATAACAATAATGAAAATCTCAGACAGAGTTATGAAGATGATAAAATGACAAACATTAACATTACAATTGAAATCAATTAGTCATGTGTAGTATTTAATAACATACTTTTAAAACACAACCAAAATGACTAGTTTTTGAAAAGAAAAGAAAAGAAAAAGACGTTTATATGTAACAACTTTTTCATGATTCAATATTTTCACAATAACAACACAAAAAGACCTAGAGCAAAAGAGTATTGCAACCACAACTTTGGTCAAATGAACACAAGAAGACTTCTAACGAGCACCAAGGGGCTACTGCCTTGCAGTGAATGAAGGTTATTTGCCGTGAAAATTTGTGAAACCAATTTTTCCCAGATTAATTCGCTCACATCCACGTTTAGGGTTCAAGGGTGGACGTAGACATAGACTTCTTCACAATGGTCCTGACAAATACATAACCATATATGTACATACATACATACATATACCAAGGCTTTTTCCCCCTTACAAGGGGGGTAGCCAAAAAGAAAAAGGCATAAAATCATTCCCACCCATTCCATCCCTGAATACACTCCACACCCCTCCACCCTCCCTCTTATCTTAGCACCTCCTTTTTTTTAACCATATATGTGATATATGAAAATCATACGTGAATATACATTCAATAACTCAATCAACCTTACTGTCTCTTTCTGTCTGCCTGTCTGTCAGACCATCTGTCTGTCTGTTTGTCTCTTTCGGTCTGTGTCGGTCTATGTATCTGTCTTTCGGTCTGTCACTCTGTCGGTCTGTTGGAATATAAGTCTGTCTATCTGTATTTTTTCAGACTGTTTCTGTCAATTTATATATCTCTCTGACTCTGAATCTCTCTCTCTCTCTCTCTCTCTCTCTCTCTCTCTCTCTCTCTCTCTCTCTCTCTCTCTCTCTCTCTCTCTCTCTCTCTCTATCTCTCTATCTATCTATCTATCTATCTATCTATCTATCTATCTATCTATCTATCTATCTATCTATCTATCTATCTATCTATCTATCTATCTATTTATCTATCTATCTATCTATCTTTCTCTATTTACGGGTGTTGTGCATATGTATTACAAAATGTTGGACCGCGGGGTAACAACAAGACAAACAGATTCGAATATCAAATACAATTACAAACACCCACGACCAAACACATGACACTTCAACTTCAATACTGGTTATTTTTATCGAATTATATATAACCATCAATTCAACCAATTATTTACCAGCTACGTTATCTATTATGTATTATATATATATATATATATATATATATATATATACATAAACATTTATATATATATACTATATATATACAATATATATATACATATTGTTACGGGCTGCTGGTATGTGAAGAGACGTTACGTATAACGGATAAGTGCTTAAGAACCAGCGCACTTCTAGAAGCCACTGTAGGACTGAACTATCTGGTCAGGGCCTAGATAATTCGTAAGACTAGAAGTAAAGGTAACAAAGAAGATTCCAGGAAAGGAATATTAAACTAGCGATAAAACTAGTAAACGAAATTATTAATGGAAAAATATTTACAGGCAATCAACACAAAAGAGAATGGGCAGTAGGGTCAATGGGACCGTTACATGATTATGAGAATATGGAAATTATCGTTCAAATAAGAAACAAGATAAGTATACAATATGGTACTATCTAAGTACAAAGAGATCAGGAACATGCATCAAAATAAGTAATAAGTACAAATATAAGTAAAGTAATGCAATGTATATCAGACACGTAATGTAGGCAAAAAGGGTGATCACTTCACACCAATCGTCTCATGAATCTAAACCTTCTAGTTTTTATCAAGAGATCAATATGTGGGAATATGACAAGGAATGAGCGGTGTCAACCGCTTATATACCATTGGACCGGAAACTGAATACTTCCGGTGAGTGTGCGAGTGAGTGAAAGGAGGGGAGGAGGGTAAGTTAACACGTCAACATGGGTAGTTTTAGGACCCTCGACTCGCTTGAACAATCTATTTATTTAGTAACTGTCAAATCTGAGCGCTCCGAACTATTCAGGATTTCGCTTGTCTGTTACCGCACGTAGGCAAGATTACATATAGTGGACGGGCGTTACTGCTTAACATTGTTACAATACATACATAGACAAGAAATATGAACATAGTTATGTAATACAAAGGAACACAATTCTATAACATAATTACACATATGACGTAATATCTAATATTACGTTACACCTCCACCGTTTGGGAAAGCTTTTCACTTTCTGTTGAAAAGCTACGTTCTAGAAAGTACGGGGTAGTTCTTCTGCGCAGGGGACAGCTTCTTGCTGTAGTAGGCGATAGCGTGAAGAACTTCATTGTGTTCTTGCAAGAGGGCGGCACCGATACCGGTGTCACTCGCGTTGACTTGCAGAAGAAAGGGTCGTTGGAAATCGGGTGCCCTTAGAACTGGTGCGTTAGTGAGAAGGGACTTCAGGTTTTTGAAGGCCGTCTCACAGGTAGGTGTCCACACGAAGTCGTGGTCTTTTCTCAACAGGTCAGTCAATGGTTCTGCTACATCTTGTTTCTCAGATAAGTGAAGATTTTGTAGTATCTGGGAGTTTTCCAAGGGAATCTCAGGAGGATTAGGCAGGTTATCAGGAGGCTCTTCCGATTTTATTGTGGTAGAGCTGCAAGCTGGAATTGGATCTCTGGAATGATAAGGTTTTAAGGTATTTATGTGACAGAGACGGGAACTATTTCTTCTGTCTGGAGTTTTGATTATGTAGTTGAGATCACTGGCTCTGGACAAGACTTCATAGGGTCCTTTGTATTTAGCCTGCAATGGATCTCCTGGTATGGGAAGATAAAGTAACACTTGATCTCCTGGAGAGAAAGTTCTAAGTTTAGAATTTTTATCATACCGACCTTTCATTACTCGTTGAGCATTCGTCAAGTTCTCTCTTGCCAACTTCCAAGCTTCTAACAACTTCTCGGTGACCTGGGACACGTATTTCAAAGAAGGAACAGGTGGTTCTTCTTTCATCCATTGTTCATGAAGTATCTTTAGGGGACCACGGACTTCATGACCGAAGACTAATTCTGACGGGCTGAATCCAAGGCTTTCTTGAATTGTTGTTCGGGTGGCGAACTAATTAAAGGGGAGTCCGTCTTCCCAATTTCGAGTGTTCTCAGCACAGAAGATTCTTAACATTGTCTTGAGCGTTTGGTGAAAGCGCTCTAGAGCACCTTGTGATTGAGGATGATAGGCGGAGGAAGTTACATTATTTATACCTAGTGTTACAAGAGTTTCTCTAAACTTGTTGGAAAGAAAATTACTTCCTTGATCACTTTGAATGTTCTTAGGAAATCCTACCTTAGTGAAATATTTCAACATTTCTCTGATTATGTTTTGAGCTTTAATATTTTTCAAAGGAATTGCTTCTGGAAAACGAGTGCTCATACACATGATTGTGAGAATGTACTGATTTCCTTTACTTGAAGGAGGTAAAGGTCCTACACAGTCAATAAGAACTTTTTTAAATGGCTCTTCCATTACAGGAATGGGATGGAGTGGAGCTTCTACAATTTTCTGGTTGGGCTTACCTACAAGTTGACATGTATGACATGTTTTACAATATTGGGCAACATCTTTGACAACCGTGGGCCAATGGAAATGTTGGGTTATGTTGAACAAGGTCTTTCTTACCCCTAAGTGACCTGCTAAGGGAGTATCATGAGCCAATCTTAGAACATTATTCCTGAAACCAAGAGGGAGGACTATTTGATTCCTTACTTGCCATGGCTGGTCAGCGGTTGCGGTGGATGCTCTCCATTTTCGCATTAGGACTCCGTTTTCTATATAGAAACCTCGTGACATTTTCAACTTCTCCTGGAGATGAAACAATCTCGTACAAATTTTTAAGAGAAGGATCTGACTTCTGTTCTTTGATTAATTCTGCTCTAGATAGAGAAACTGGTGAAGAAGAAGATGGGTCAGTTTGGGAGAATAGGGATTCTAAATTATAGGTCTCCTCTTCAGATTTCTTGTACTGAGATCTGGTCACAGCACAAGCGGGAAACAACTGTAAGTTATCTGATGGTTCTACTGAGGTCTTAGGGTTATTTGTTATTAAGGGAGAAATGACTTTGCTTCCAGCGATGTCATTGGCCAACAATAAGGATATTCCTACTATGGGAAGAGAGTCTACTACTGCTACTTTAGCCATTCCGGTTGTTAAATCAGACCGCAAGAACACATTATGTAATGGACATTTTATAATTCCTCCAACTCCTTCTATCAATATATCATAACCTGTATATGACTCACCCAGATTCTGCAAGACAGAATTTAAAATCAGACTTTGCTTTGCTCCTGTGTCTCGGAGTATGGAAATAGGATATTGTTGTGAACTACTACTATGAGATATAGTTCCTGAAGATACAAATGGTTTGAAACAAGGATCATGATCTGATGAGGGGGGTTCTACATTACTTGACAATACCGGCTTCTTTGGTAGTGTATCCTGAATAGAGGATTTTGAATCATCTGATTTTATATTACTTACAAGAGTTGGTGTCTTATTGGAGAATGAGGGTGTCAGTCTCTTTCTGCAATTAGAAATGTGATGGCCAACCTGTTTACAATATGAACAAGTTACAGGGGGATTAGTCTTAAACCTTTCCATTCTTTGCCAAGGTTGGTTTGGAGGATATTGATTGAAATCAGACCTGTAACTGAAATGTGATGGGCTAGACTGATTTTCAAAGTGTTTCTTTGGGGACCAAGGATCAGAGCATTTTGTTGAATCTGGAATATATGACTTTGACTTTTGGGATTCCATTTGTCTTGACTTAGGTTTATGATTTAGTGTGAACTCATCAGCCAATACAGCAGCTTTAGTTAAAGTTTCGGGAACATGATCATCTATAAAAATCCTAAGATCTGTCTCTAAGGTATTCTTAAACTGCTCCAACAAAATCAACTGTTTAAGTCTATCTAAGGTGTCCGTTTCACTAGCCAAACACCACCTATTGAATAACCTCTCTTGTTGAGCCGCATATTCTACGTATGTTAACTGAGGTGTCTTCCTATAATTACGGAATTTCTGTCTATAGGCCTCTGGTATTAGTTCATAAGTTTTTAAAATACAAGCTTTCATATTATCATACTCGCTTTCTGCTTCTGAAAGAGAAGTATAAATTTGCTGAGCCTTACCCTTAAATTGTGTTTGAATGATTAATGGCCAATTTTCTTTAGGGATTTGTAACTGTTGCGCCAATTTTTCCCACTGAAGAAAGAAAATTTCTGGCTCTCCTTCTGAAAATTGGGGTAGAAGTTTTACATACTTGGAAATATCTATATGACCTTCCTGAACTACGGGTTGTCTATCAACAATCCTAGCTTCTACTTCCGCCTTCTTTAATTCTAACTCTGCCAATTTGACTTTAGTTTCGTTCTCTCTTTCTATTTGTTTCACTTTAGCTTCCTCTTCTCTAGCTCTAAATTCTGCCTCAATTTGCATTTGTTGCAGTTTAGTTTCCTCCTCT
>NC_134817.1:43474769-43479769 GCF_046742065.1 Oratosquilla oratoria
ACCTGCTCTCATTATCTTAACAGGTGCCTTCACTCCATCTTTCTTTATTTGTCCTCTATTTTCCTCACTCTTAAAACCATGTACTTTAATGGTCGTAGTATTAGGAACAAATTTCAAGAAATACAGGCGTATGTCAGAAGCGAAAATCTCGATATGATAGGAATAACTGAGACATGGTTAAATGGTACAGAGTTCGAAGCTGAATTTAATATTGCGGGATTTAAACACTTTCATCAGGATAGAAACCACAAAAAAGGTGGGGGTGTTCTATTGTACGTTAAAAACAATGTTCATGCTTGTGTTTTAGAGAAAGTGAAACAGGATGCATATGATAGTTTGTGGGTTGAGTTAACCCAAACAAATGGACAAAAAATTAATATAGGTGTAATATATAGGCCAAAGACATTATCATTAGCAGACGACAAACTGTTATTTCAAGAACTGTCTAGTTTCTGCGACCGGGATTTATTGATAATGGGTGATTTCAATTTTACTGACATTGATTGGATGACCCTTGAACATGGCCATATAGGTAGTCGCTTGTTTGATTTTCTTGGTGACAATTACTTAATTCAGCATGTAAAAGAGCCCACAAGATATGGAAACTTACTCGATCTTTTGATCACTAGCCGCGAAAGCATGGTAACTGATGTAGAAGTCGGTGAATCTGTTGCAAATAGCGATCACAACCTAGTTAGATTCAAACTCCTAAACAATTTTAGAATAGATACTTGTGTTTCTAAAATACCCGATTTCAGTAAAGCTCAGTTCATAGAACTACGTCAGGAGCTTCAGCTTACAGATTGGGAGGCAAAATTAAACGAAAGACCTGTAGATCAGATGTGGGAAATATTTCAAAATACGCTCACTAAGATGATTCAAACTTACATTCCTTTTAAGGACAGACGTCCCCCAAATCAGGCTCGCCCAAAGTGGCTCGACAAAGAAACTGAAAAAAGTATTGCTAAAAAGAGACAGGCTTATAAGAAATATAAGTGCTCGGGTGTATCTAATGACTATGAAAGTTATGTATCAATACAGAGAGATTTAAAAAAGACAATAAGAAAAAGAAAACGACAATACGAAATGAACATCGCTGAGAAATCCAAAGAGAATCCCAAAGAATTCTATAGTTACATTAGAGATAAAAAGGTTGTTCGGAATCACATTGGTCCACTATTATCTGCTGACGGTCAACTTGAATATTCAAATGAAGGAATGTGTAATATCTTAAACAATTATTTTAGCTCGGTATTCGTAAACGAAACACCTCAAGCTGAATTCCAAACTGAAACCTGTGAAAAGTCTAGGGTAAACTTACTCGGTACGGTAAATATAACAAAAGAAAAAATTAAAAGGTGTATAGACAAACTCAAAGTTAATAAAACACCAGGGCCTGACGGTTGGCATCCAAGAATCTTAAAGGAAATGAAAAATGAGATTGTTGTTCCATTAGAAATTATTTTCAAGAAATCCATCATATCCGGAGATGTCCCAAGAGAATGGAAGCTAGCTAACGTTACTCCCATATTCAAAAAAGGTGACAAAAAGAAACCAAATAACTATAGGCCTATAAGTTTGACTTCAATCGTAGGAAAAATAATGGAAACTATCATCACAGATGCTATCGAACATCATTTAGAAAGTAACCGTTTGATAAATGATAGCCAGCATGGTTTCAGACGGAAACGTTCTTGCGTGACTAACTTACTCGAATTCTACAACACAGTTATCTCCAATTATGACAAAAGAAACAATATAGATTTAGTATATCTAGACTTTGCAAAAGCTTTTGATACCGTCCCACACGAAAGACTACTTACTAAATTAGCTTTGCATGGAATAAGTGGTAGCCTATTAGGTTGGACTAGTAATTGGTTGAATGATCGAAAACAGAGAGTTGTTTTAAATGGACAAACTTCTGGATGGAAAAGTGTTGCAAGTGGAGTTCCTCAGGGTTCCGTTCTTGGGCCACTTCTATTCATAGTATATATAAATGATATAGACCATGGACTAAAATCTACTGTTTCCAAATTTGCTGATGATACAAAACTGTGCGGAGTGGCAAATGATCACTCAAACCAATTAGATATTCAAGAAGATTTAGATCAATTACAGCAATGGTCTGAAAAGTGGCTAATGAAATTTAACACAAGTAAATGCAAGGTAATGCACATAGGTAAAAATAACAGTAAGTACGATTACAAGTTATTTGGAAATTCGTTAACAAAAGTGGATAGTGAAAAAGATCTCGGCGTAATTATCAGTAACGACCTCAAATCATCCAAGCAGTGTATTTCAGCCTCTGAGAAAGCAAATAAGATTCTAGGACTGATTGCGCGATCATTTGATTTCAAAAGTCCATCACTCATTAACAAGCTATATAAATCGTTAGTTCGTCCACATTTGGAATATGCTGTTTCCGTATGGTCACCGAATCTCATTAAAGACATTGACAGATTGGAAAGAGTACAACGGCGAGCCACAAAACTGATTCCAAATATCAAAAATAAATCATACGAAAATCGACTAAAACATATGAATCTGTTTTCCCTAAAAAAGCGTAGACTCAGAGGTGACTTGATACAGGTCTTTAAAATTCTAAAGGGAATTGACAACATCAAAAGTGACCAAATTTTTACATTGAATGAGAATCAGACAAGAAACAATGGTCTCAAACTGTCCGGAAATAGATTCAATTTGGAAGTAGGTAGAAACAACTTTGCCAACCGTGTAGTTAATGAATGGAATAAACTTCCTGCACAGGTAGTGCAATGTAGTTCAGTTCAAAGCTTTAAGAATCATTTAGATAAATACCTAAGTAAGATGCTGTAATGATTATAATTTCTTATATTATTTGTTTTTGTTTTGTTATCATTTGTCTGTCTGATTTTTATTTATTATTAGTTATATGTCAATTTATTATTATTTACTATTTACCTGTTTGTTTATTATTTAACTATACCTATGCATTTATTTATGTATTTTATTTGTTATTTACATTATCATAGTTTTTATTTATTATTATTATTAATATGATTTTTTTTTCGCATCCGACCTAGATATGGACCAAAAGGTCTCCTGTCGGCATGCTCCGCCTTTGTAATCCTTTGTAATCATCACGGTAATTTTTTTGCGCTCCCCACTGCAACAACCTTTCCCTCCCTATTCTCCTTCACATTTAGTAACTCCCTAAAATACTATGTCCACCTTCCTCTCACTGCCTTCTCTTCCATTATCATCTCTCTATCTGCACCTCTTACCTTTTCTTTTCTACTTGATTCTCCTCCTCTGCCTCTTTTAATTTCTTTCCAATTTTTTTATAACTTTCAAAGTTTTTTGTCATACTCTCACCCCATTTCACATCTGCTCTCCTCTTTGCCCCCTTTACCTTATGCTTTACTTCTCTTCTCTTTCCTTTGTACCTCTCATATGATTCCCTCGTCCTAATTTGTAACCAATCAATAAAAGCTTGCTTCTTCTCTTCTACACCCATCTTTGCTTCCTTATCCCACCACCCACTACTCTTTCTTCTATTTCTTCTTATTCTCCTTGTTCCAAACACCATTTTTGCACACCTTATGACTCCCTCCTTGAACCATCCCCATTCTTCCTCCATTCTTAGTGCTACTCTATCCTTCACTCCCTCCCACTCCTCTCTAAGTTTCTTCTTATACTCCTTCTACTTTTCTTTCTCATTTAAGCAGTTCACTCAAAGCATCTCCCTACCTTCTGCTATTTTCATATTTCTCCACCTATCCTCCACTCTCAACTTACCTTCCACCAAAATATGATCAGATATTCCCCCACTCTCTCCCCTTAGAACATGTGCATCCTTAACTATTCCTACTATACTCCTGGTTACCACTATATAGTCCAGTAACACTGCATTTGCTATCATCAACTCTGTTTCAAGACATATCTCCACCATCAACTCTCCACTACGATTTTTTCTTGGAACTCCACAAATCCTAATCACTCCGTCTATTGGTTCGTTTCCTACCCTAGCATTAAGATCTCCCAATACAACCACATTGACATTTCTCCCTAATACCTCTATATATATTATACATATATATGAGTGGCATGGTGGTGAGATAAACACCGAGAATCATTTAAGTTTTTACTTACTGACGTTTCGCTCATAACAGAGCTTCTTCAGAGTGTATAAACATGGTCAGGAAATCAACAATTTATACCTCACATCATTCCTCGTTCCTTCCTTAACCCACCCCATCCCTCCCTCTCGTACCCTTCAAATCCTGTAGGACCATCCAGCCGGACGTTTTGGACAGTTTAATAAAACCATCCCGATGGTTACAGCAGGGATGGGATGTTATGAAAGCTGCCTCGACTATTTTTCGTTTTTTTTTTTTCTTGTCCAGCCCTTGTTTTAATATTTCCACTCCGTCCCAGTTAGGTAAATGTCCATATTTCTCCACATGAACCACCAGGGCGTTTGATGTTCGGTGGGCCCTCAGGTCACTCTTGTGCTCATATGCCCTCTTGTGTAGGCCTCTTCCTGTCTCCCCAAAGTAGCTTAAGTCACAGCCACCACATAGGATTCTGTAAACCATGCTGTTGCCATTATGTTCTTTTCTACCCTTACCTCTCACTACTTCACCTATCTTCGTACTGGATATACTGGCGATCTTCAGCCCTGCTCTGCGGAGTAAATGTCCTAACTCTTCTGTGTACTTGGAGTTGGGAACCACAATGAAGCCACCTTCCTTAATCTCCTTTATCTCATCCTTTCTCTTTTTCGTTATTTTAAGCGCTATTTTCTTTAAACTATGGAGTAACCCTTCTGGATATTTAAGTCCTGAGGACACTTTAAAAATGTATTTGACCTCTCTGTCAATATGTTCTTCAATGCATACCCGGAACGCTCTGTGTGTGTGTGTGTGTGTGTGTGTGTGTGTGTGTGTGTGTGTGTGTGTGTGTGTGTGTGTGTGTGTGTGTGTGTGCGTATTTGTGTGTGTGTGTGTGTGTGTGTGTGT
>NC_134817.1:43484769-43487269 GCF_046742065.1 Oratosquilla oratoria
GGATGAAATGGGTGGGAGTGTTTTTTATGCCCTTTCCCTTTTTGGCTACCTCCCTTGTAAGGGGGAAAAAGCCTTGGTATATGTATGTATGCCTTTTTCACACTGATTTTCTTCATTTCCGTTGGGTCTGTATCGTTACCATGATCCCTACAAAAGAATTAATTAAAAATATAACTGCCCAATTTGTTAGATTAAAGAAGGCAGACCATGGAACTATAGAAATCCGTGAAATGTTGAAGGGAGTCAAGCCCAAAGTTAAGAGATACATAGTGTGATTTCGGGAGGGAAGTGGGCTGGAGATATCATCCCAGAAACGTAGGATAGGGCGTCCTAAGAAGACTTCTCAAATGGGTTTGAATATCATAAAGCGTACTTTAGAGTCACATTCAATAACAAAAGCAAAATCTCTGAGGAAGAAGCCTTCTTAGGATCCCCTATACTAAGTTACTAGGAAGGTATCTCCAACCCTCCTCCCTCCCGAAATCGCACCACATATCTCTTGACTTCGGACTTAGCCACCTTCAACATTTCACTGAGTTATTTAGTTCCTTGGGCTGTCTTCTTTAATCCAATGACTTGGGCAATTACCACTTTAGTTAATTCCATTGTAGGTGCCATGGTAACGATACAGACCCTAGGGAAATGAAGAAAACCAGTGTGAAAATAGACAAGGTCCCGAAGAGAGGGGTTACCTGTAAATGCTCTTCTCACGACAATGTGGGAGCGACTGTCTGGGTTCTCCCTCACGTTTTACTCTGTTGGCCCAGTATGACAACAGGGTGTTGCCAGATACATTCTATCTACATAATTTTACCTCAGAAAATGCCTTCCTATTTTCAATATAAATATGTGGCCGCAAATGGTAGGGGTCGCAATATTTTGACGAGTACTCTATGTGTAAATTGGCCACAATTCAAATGTTTACATGCAAGACGCATTAATAAATACACATAGCATTTTGGCTGAGTACATTAACGATATTAGTTTCACCCGGAAGAAGGAGGAGCTAGTAATTATGTGTGTGGCTAGTATTTGTATCTGGCTGACTGACACAATGAGAGTTGAGTGCCAGAGAGTAGCATGCTCTGATTGGGAGAGGTTGTTTTTTGAACCTCTGGCACCCGACATTCTCACTGATACATCTAATTTGTCGTCCTGTAACTCGGCTTCCACATCAACAAAATAGGTTGAACAAGGCTTATATTACAGATGAAACACGTGTTTTAGATCACTCAGAACCGGGAATGTCTATCATTTGTGTAGCAAGAGAAATTAGAGTATGCAGAAAGACCATATACAAGCTGCTCTATGGCTCTATTGGACACGTCTCGCAGTTGGTCTGGGTGATTTTACTTCAGTGTCGAAGCTGCTACGGCTAGATTACTCTTGAATAACTAAATATAATTCTTGAATCCAACCTCACTTCCTCATATATACTTGTACCTCAACTTCTTGTAATAATTCTGCAGAAGAGGAATACAGATAGAAGTCGAAATATACAGTTTCCCTGTACTTCCGTCATTTTTTCTCCTATAGTGAGTTAATAGTGAACTAAACATAAGTTACAATTGTTTCTTGTAAGCCTGATAGATACCACATACTTGTTCCAAAGCTTCATCTCTCTCAATTAAAGAAACAGGGAAAGAGAACAAGAAAAAGGTAATAATATTAAATGGTAATGGATCGATATATGGACTATGATAAGTATTTAAAGAACATGAAGTTTAAAGATAAAATAAATTGTAAAGACTCATAATTTTAAAGGAGCACACTAAACCAGGAAGGGTGGTGAAATTCTATAAAATTTCATATTGGCTGTCGACGTATAATTCTAGTTTATCTGACAGAAAAATAGGTACATATTCTATAAAAAATGTGTCATATAAGTTCATCTCGAGTAACCTTCTCCTGGAAAAAATTTCGTGAAAAAAGATTGAGTAAAGTCATACGTGGGTAGGACATCATAATCAATAGTCGAGAAACGTGGTAGGGACGAGTTAAGGAAAAGTAAGGAGAACGTTGGAACGTCGGAGGCAACGGAACCGCTCGGGTTGTCATTATCGAGATCGTTTCTTTTCATGGTCTATGAAACTCGGAAACCTGACAAATTCCCAGAATATAGATAGATATATAAGAATAATAGATGTGTGCATAAATATACATATATAAATGATAATGAAAAAGTAAATGAATAAACGAATGAATGAATAGGTAAATACAAAAACAAATAAATAGATAAATAAATCAATTAATAACTAAATAGGTAGATCAATAAAACAATACATATATGTACATATAAGTAGAGAAATAAACAATTGAATTAATGAAGAAATTAATAAATAGATAAATAAATAAATAGATAAACAAATAAAAATATGATTAAATGGGCAGATAGATAAGAAAATTAAAACAAATAATCTATTAAATATATAGATATATGTAAAATAAATAAGTAAATATTTAAGTAATTAAGTAAATAAATAAAAAATATATAAATAAA
>NC_134817.1:43492269-43523909 GCF_046742065.1 Oratosquilla oratoria
ACAACAACGAGCACATATGCTAAGAGCTTTGGACAGCAGTAATAGAAAATTAAATTTCTTGCAAAACAACAAATATTTACAAATGGACGTCTAAGTGTATCAACTCTCAACCATCATCTTCAAAGTCCATCAGCACCACCTTTGTCTAGAGGAGCGGACCCGATGGGATGGCACTTGATCTTCTTTTTCTTCTTCTATCCCTCCTTCTTCTATTAATTCTACTGATATTTTACATCTTCCTTCTCTTCCCATACTTTTCCTCCTCATCCTGTTTATTCTCTTTCTTCTCCTTTTTCCTATACTACAGCTTCTCTTATCCCTTCCTCCTCCTTGTATGGGGAAAAAAGCCTTTGGTATATGTATGTATGTATTACTAATATCACTATCATCCTCTTACTAAGTACTGCTATTGTTGTTGCTGCTACTATCCGGTGAAATATATCAGACCTACACTAATACGAGACAGACAACAAATCAACGTTTCTTCCCTAAAAGATCAAAGGAATGAGCCAACAAAATGTTCCTGATAACTCTTATGCTTCGGGTTTCCAGTTCAGTTGAAGCAACATTTACCGTTGTATCAGTTATGACCATCCAGGTAAAGTTGATCCGAATAAAGACTTTATTACAAAACTTGGATGTTGATGACAATCCGCATACGGTATATCATTGGGTTCACAAACGCGGTCGATATCTTCTAACACTAATTATACCACATGTCAGTTGTTCTTTTAGTTTGAATTTCTGCCAGACATTTTATTTTATCAACTTGTACTTCACTTACAGAACCCATAGTGGAGAACATCTTTTGCAAAACTATAACAACACATTGCTTTGTGTCGTACATATAAGACATAAGCACCTCTGTTACGTCATAAAAGGAGATTTTTGGTCTTAAAACAACAAACGACAGAGTTACTAAAAGGCACCAACCACTATAAATCTGTCATTTCATTTTAAGCGTTGCCAGTTTGTATTATTTAGCTCGGTGTGACGACTTTACTTGGTAAGGTATGTCTGATATTCTCTTCATCCAATACTGACCCTCAAAGGATTCCTGACCACAATACCCTAAACTGACACACATTAAAAAAAAAATTAATCAAATTGGAGGAGCTCAGTCAAACTGAGAATGAAGATGATGTTGACTATTGGTTCTCAAGAATCTTTTCTCTCTAGCCCAGGTAATCAAAAACTATTGATCAACCATAAAAGCTTGGCAGTTGACGCAAATCAGAGTCAGAACGGCCAACTCTCAGTGACCAATAAGATCGCGAGGCAGATCAATGAGCATATTGGACAATGGTGAGTCCTGCAAACAGATATTCTTCAATAAAACAAATATTTGTTCTCGAGCCGGTCTTTCTCATGTTACGTGTTTGCCTGTGTCAGCTCGAGCGTATGTATATTTGCGGGGGGTGGGTGAATTTATGCATACGCGCTCCACATTTGCTCACAGGTGTGCAATTATATGTGAATATTTTGTTCATTCGTTTGTTTCTTTATTAATTAGTTAGATTATTTGTTTGTTTGTTTGTTTGTGTGTGTGTGTGTGTGTGTGTGTGCGTGTGTGTGCGTGTGTGTGTGTGTGTGTGTGTGTGTGTGTGTGTGTGCGTGTGTGCGTGTGTGTGTGTATGTGTGTGTGTGTGTGTGTGTGTGTGTGTGTGTGTGTGTGTGTGTGTGCGTGTGTGCGTGTGTGTGTGTGTGTGTGTGTGTGTGTGTGTGTGTGTGTGTGTGTGTGTGTATGTGTGTGTGTGTGTGTGTGTGTGTGTGTGTGTGTGTGTGTGTGTGTGTGTGTGTGTGTGTGTGTGTGTGTGTGTGTGTGTGTGTGTGTGTGTGTGTGTGTGTGTGTGTGTGTGCGTCTTATGCGTGTGTGTGTGTGTCTGTGAAAGTGTGTGTGTGTGCGCGCATATGTGTTTGAGTGAGTGTGTATGTGTGTATGTATATATATGTAAATATATATATATATATATATACATATATATGTATATATATATATGTATATACATATATGTATATATATATGTATATATATATATATATGTGTTTTGATATACTATGATAGTACAATTGGAAGTATATTAACGCGGGAAAGTATTTGTACACAAATATATAAGAAATAATGCGCTTAGCTTATATCTTTCTTGATGGCTTAGTTTGAAAGTCACTGTCGCACTTGTTATGAGGTTGCCCGGTTCGAGTCCTGGGCAGTACCACATTTCAATTTCAAGCTTGCTGGCCTTTGATGGCTTAGAATTAAAATACATTGTGGTTGTTAAAATGTATCTCTAATCACTGGGGCCCATTCAGTGTTGTACAAATACTTTCCCGCGTTCGTATACTTCCAATTTTACTATCATAGTGGGGATGTGTTGAGCGCAAAAATTTTATATATGTGTATGTAACTCGAGCATACAAATATATAAGAAATATTGCGCTTAGCTTATATCTGTCTTGATGACTTAGTTGAAAAGTCACTGTCGCACTTGTTATGAGGTTGCCCGGTTCGAGTCCCGGGCAGTACCACATTTCAATTTCAAGCATGCTGGCCTTTGATGGCTTAGATTTAAAATACATTGTGGTTGTTAAAATGTATCTCTAATCACTGGAACCCATTCAGTGTTGTACAAATACTTTCCCGCGTTCGTATACTTCCAATTTTACTATCATAGTGGAGATGAGTTGAGCGCAAAAAAAATATATATGTGTATGTAACTCGAGCATGCAAATATATAAGAAATAATGCGTTTAGCTTATATCTGTCTTGATGGGCTAGTTGGAAAGTCACTGTCGCACTTATCATGAGGTTGCCCAGTTCGAGTCCTGGGCAGTACCACATTTCAATTTCAAGCATGCTGGCCTATGATGGCTTAGAATTAAAATACATTGTGGTTGTTAAAATGTATCTCTAATCACTGGGACCCATTCAGTGTTTAAAAATACTTTCCCGTGTTCGTATACTTCCAATTGTACTATCATAGTGGAGATATGTTGAGCGCAAAAATTTCTTATATGTGTATGTAACTCGAGCATACAAATATATAAGAATTAATGCATTTAGCTTATATCCGACTTGATGGCCTAGTTGGAAAGTCACTGTCGCACTTGTCATGAGGTTGCCCGGTTCGAGTCCTGGGCAGTACCACATTTCAATTTCAAGCATGCTGGCCATTGATGGCTTAGAATTAAAGTGCATTGTGGTTGTTAAAATGTATCTCTAATCACTGGTACCCATTCAGTGTTGTACTTATATATATACATATATATATATACATATATATACACATATATATATATATATATATGAAGGTGGAAAAAGAAGTCACGGGTCTAGTTCCGAGTTACTGAGTTTATTCCTGACCGGTTTCGCTCTATGCTTCTTCAGAGGAATGTGACTCTGGAGTGAAGCTGGCGGTATACATAGTCTGAGTAAGACCGCGTTCCCTCCTTGGAGGTGGGTTACGTTTGGTTGTACAATGGTTTTTAATACAATGAATAATAGTGATAATAATACAATAAATTGTTGTGATGTTATTACAAAACAGCTCCGGTGTGTGTGGAATGTTGATCGAGGGTGTAACATTGTAAGTGAAGTGAGTGGTGTAGAAATGTGTGAATCCTAAAAAGTGTCATATGATAACTTATAGTATTAAATAATATAATAATATAAAGATAAATATCCAGATAAAATGAATGAAATAAAATGAAAATACAAATACAAATACAAATATAAATAAAAATAAATATAAATAAAAATATAAATAAATATAAGTAAATAAATAAGTAAAAATGTGCTTATTTAAAGTGACATGACATCTCATCGCATATCATTGTGTGACAGAATGTTATCAAAAAATATACATACATATATAACAATGAATAGATAAATAAATGCCAAAGAAATATATAGTAAAAATATGAAATGAAAAAATATAATAAATAATAAATAAAAATAATAATAATAATAATAATAATAATAAATAAAAATAAGAACTGACCGGCCTCAAGCCCTCAACCCAGGGAGCGCGGACGTTTGGGCACCGGATGGATTTTGTCGTTCTATGTGGGCGCTGTTCTGGGGCAGGTTCTTATGGCTGCGTATTGAGCTGTGAATTTTTCCCATTTAATATCCCCTACTTTTTGGTTGATGTTGGCATTGGTTGTTATATATAGGGCTTCAATCACCTTCCTTTGTCTTTTTGATAGACCTTTCTTTACTACCTCTGCCTGTTGCCAGTCGGGAAGATGTCCTTCCTGATCCACGTGGCCCACCATCGCGTTTGAGAGGCGGTGGTACCTTAGGTCCGCCTTGTGCTCTTTTATTCTGGTATGTAGGCCCCTGTGACTCTCACCATAATATGACTTGTCACAGTTGCCACATGGTATCCTATATATGACGCTGAGGTCGTTTTTTTTTTTTATCTTTTTTTTTATCATTATTTTTATCATTATTATTATTATTATTTATTATTTATTATATTTTTTCATTTCATATTTTTACTATATATTTCTTTGACATTTATTTATCTATTCATTGTTATATATGTATGTATATTTTTTGATAACATTCTGTCACACAATGATATGCGATGAGATGTCATGTCACTTTAAATAAGCACATTTTTACTTATTTATTTACTTATATTTATTTATATTTTTATTTATATTTATTTTTATTTATATTTGTATTTGTATTTGTATTTTCATTTTATTTCATTCATTTTATCTGGATATTTATCTTTATATTATTATATTATTTAATACTATAAGTTATCATATGACACTTTTTAGGATTCACACATTTCTACACCACTCACTTCACTTACAATGTTACACCCTCGATCAACATTCCACACACACCGGAGCTGTTTTGTAATAACATCACAACAATTTATTGTATTATTATCACTATTATTCATTGTATTAAAAACCATTGTACAACCAAACGTAACCCACCTCCAAGGAGGGAACGCGGTCTTACTCAGACTATGTATACCGCCAGCTTCACTCCAGAGTCACATTCCTCTGAAGAAGCATAGAGCGAAACCGGTCAGGAATAAACTCAGTAACTCGGAACTAGACCCGTGACTTCTTTTTCCACCTTCATCAACTTGTCACAATGTACCAACATATATATATATATATATATATATATATATATATATATATATATATATATATATATATATATATATATATATATATATATATATATATAAGCACAGCGTAATGTAATAGCACATTTGTAAAATGAAACTTGTTAACCCACTGTCGGATAAAAGAAATCAGAAATACTAATTATCTGTATATTTCGACCACTGATTGTGCTCCTCTTCAGCAGAATGATTATTCTGCTGAAGAGGACCACAGTCAGTGTATATATATATGTATATGTATATATATATATATATGTGTGTGTGTGTGTGTGTGTGTGTGTGTGTGTGTGTGTGTGTGTGTGTGTGCGTGTGTGCGCGCGTGTGTGCGTGCGTGCGTGTGTGTGTGTGTGTGTGTGTGTGTGTGTGTGTGTGTGTGTGTGTGTGTGTGTGTGTGTGTGTGTGTGTGTGTGCGTGTGTGTGTGTGTGTGCGTGCGTGTGTGTGTGTGTGTGTGTGTGTGTGTGTGTGTGTGTGTGTGTGTGTGTGTGTGTGTGTGTGTGTGTGTGTGTGTGTGTGTGTGTGTGTGTGTGTGTGTGTGTGTGTGTGTGTGTGTGTGTGATAATGTGGTATAAGGTGTATTTTCATAAATAAAAAAGGGCAATGTGTAATAGGTTTGACCTTTTCGTTCAGCAGAGGAGGAACCGTTCGCTTGGATGGGTAAAGTCGATTGGTTACAGTCAGAATAAATGTAATACGTCAAAAGCAAATTAGGACAACATCCCCAATAATCAGTATTTTTCTGTTTATTACGAGAAAGTATAATTCATAACAGATAAAAAGTCAACCAAACTTAATCTTAATAGTCATTTTAATGATTCATTGTTAAACCTAGCCAGATAATTCTGTTCACTATAAAAAAAAATGCATCTTGCCTTTAATAAAATTATGGTCAAACAAATACAGTTTAGTAGACATTTTAGATAGTTTTGGAGTTCTTCAGACGAGTTAATTCATCTTCAAGTTATCACTAGTTCCAAGTGTGTTAAAAATCATTTTGGTTAGTCGAGTGATCTAACTTTAGCTGACCCTGGCCGATTCTATTTACCTTTGAGGGTTCTTCAGTCCTTAAGAAACATTGAATCTATTAAAAAAGAAAAAAAATGTAGTATCTAGAATGCTAATTTAGTTTCAGATGACGACGGATAATGTTATTCAATTATGTGAAACCTATCGCCTTAACAGACGTTATTTACTTAATTCTTACTTCTTACTTCTGCTCCCAGGTAGGCTTTCAGCCTATCAGTCGGGCCAGCACACTTCTCCAGATTGTCCTCACAAAGCTTCCTTCTTCCCTCAGATCCTCTATTTTTCCTAATCCATTTGCCTCTATGATATCTTCAACTCTATTTATAAATATTTTCTTCGGTCTACCTCTAGATCTGCTACCTTCTGGTCTCCAGTTCCATCTTTTCTTTGCAATTCTCCCTTCATATATTCTCTCCACGTGCCCAAGCCACCTTAGTTGTGCCTTTTCTATTTTGCTTCTAATTGATGTTACTCCAATCATTTCTCTTATTTCATCATTTCTAATTCGATCTCTTTTGGTTTTATTTACTATTGCCCTTAACGTTTTCATTTCTGCCGACTGAATTCTGCTCCAGTCTCTTGATGTTAATGTCCAGCTTTCAGCAGCATACATTAAAATCGGTACCAAAACTGATTCAAAAATAGTTTTCTTTGCCTCGGTAGGTATATTTATATCTTTTAGGATAGGGTACAAGGCACAGACACCTCTACTGTACTTTGATATTCTTTCAATTATCTCTTCTCCATTCTTGCATCCATCTTTTGTAAATACGCTTCCCAGATTCTTAACACACTGTGCTTCGTTAATATTTTCTTTTTCAATCATTATTTCTGCAATGTCATAGTTTTCTTTTGTGATGGTTAGTATTTCAGTCTTCTTAATATTAATGCTTAGCCCCCGCCTCATTAAAGCATCTTTTCCAACAATTTAGAGCTCTTTCTAACTGTAATCTCTCGTTACTCCAGCAGGCGATGTCATCTGCATACACTAGTATATCTCCATCCCCTTCTCCTTGATTTCTTATTCTCTTTTTATACTTTTTAATAATGCTTTCCATATATGCTATGAATAATAAAGGGGACAACACACTTCCTTGTTTCACTCCTGTTTTTATATCAAACCATTCATCTTTCTCATAACCAATTCTAACAAGGCACGAACACGACTTATATGTACTCCTTATGGCTTTCTGCGGTTTGCTTGTCATTTCATACTCCTCCACTAAACATCTCCATAATTTGTTTCTTGGAACGGAGTCAGATGCCTTTGCTAAGTCTATAAAAGCACAATACAATTTTTTTCATACCCCCAGCATTTTTCCATGACCATTCTTAAAATAAAAATGGGGTCAGATGTACTTCTATATTTTCTATATAAGATTATAAAGGATTACAAAGGCGGAGCATGCCAACAGGAGACCTTTTGGTCCATATCTAGGTCGGATGCGAAAAATAATAATAATAATAAATTAATAAATAAAAACTATAATAATGTAGATAACAAATAAAATACATAAATAAATAATAAACAAACAGGTAAATATTAAATAATGATAAATTGACATATAACTAATAATAAATAAGAATCAAACAGACAAATGATAACAAAACAAAATCATATAAAATAAAATAAATTATAATCATTACAGCATCTTGCTTAGGTGTTTATCTAAATGATTTTTAAAGCTTCGAACTGAACTACATTGCACTACCTGTGCAGGATATTTATTCCATTCATTAACTACACGGCTGGCGAAGTTGTATCTACCCACTTCCAAATTGAATCTATTTCCGGACAGTTTGAGACCATTGTTTCTTGTCTGATTATCATTCAATGTGAAAATTTGGTCACTTTTGATGTTGTCAATTCCCTTTAGAATTTTAAGGACCTGTATCAAGTCACCTCTGAGTCTACGCTTTTTTAGGGAAAACAGATTCATATGTTTTAGTCGATTTTCAATGAGATTTGGTGACCATACGGAAACAGCATATTCCAAATGTGGACGAACTAACGATTTATATATCTTGTTTATGAGTGATGGACTTTTGAAATCAAAAGATCGCGCAATCGGTCCTAGAATCTTATTTGCTTTCTCAGAGGCTGAAATACACCAATTGGATGATTTGAGATCGTTACTGATAATTACGTCGAGATCTTTTTCACTATTCACTTTTGTTAACGAATTTCCAAATAACTTGCATTCGTACCTACTGTTTTTTTTTTTTTTTTTACTTATGTGCACATTTCAGACCATTCCTGTAATTTATCTAAATCTTCTTCAATAATTGGTTTAAGTGATCATTTGCAATTTCGCACAGTTTTGTATCATCAGCAAACTTGGGAACAGTAGATTCTAGTCCATGGTCTATATCATTTATATATACTATGAATAGAAGTGGCCCAAGAACGGAACCCTGAGGAACTCCACTTGTAACATTTTTCCATCTAGAAGTTTTTTAATTTAAAACAACTTTCTGTTTTCGATCATTCAACCAATTACTAGTCCAACTTAATAGGCTACCACTTATTCCGTGTGAAGCTAATTTAGTAAGCAGTCTTTCGTGTGGGACGGTATCAAAAGCTTTTGCAAAGTCTAGATATATTAAATCTATATTGTTTCTTTTATCATAATTCGAGATAACTGTGTTGTAGAATTCGAGTAAGTTAGTCACGCAAGAACGTTTCCCTCTGAAACAATGCTGGCTATCATTTATCAAACAGTTACTTTCTAAATGATGTTCGGTAGCATCTCTGATGATAGTTTCCATTATTTTTCCTACGATTGAAGTCAAACTTATAGGCCTATAGTTATTTGGTTTCTTTTTGTCATCTTTTTTGAATATGAGAGTAACGTTAGCCAGCTTTCATTCTCTTGGGACATCTTTGGATAAAATGGGTTTCTTGAAATCAATTTCTAATGGAACAACAATCTCATTTTTCATTTCCTTAAAGATTCTTGGATGCCAACCGTGAGGTCCTGGTGCTTTATTAACTGAGTTTTTCTATACACCTTTTAATTTTTTCTTTTGTTATATTTACCGTACCACATCTTCCCAATCCTCAGCTGCTTCCTCTCTGAGATTAATTTTTTCATCTACTACTACCTGATACTTGTCTTTTGTTTCAGCATCTTTTAATGACTGAATTTTGATGACTTTTCTCTTTTGTATTTGTCTTTGCTACTACTAAGATAAATAAATTATATAAACGAAGAACTTAACTAGTTAAGTTAACCGTATCTATTAAATATATATATATAATGTTTCTGTTACCACACAAATTTATTCAGGATAGGGAGAGCCTTCTCCACAGCAGGAAGAATGAAAAAAGTAAAGGAAAATAAAGAAAGAAACACAGGAGCTGCGATGGGTGGCTGAATGGTCTATATTCCCAAGATAGCATCTGGGACAGAAATTGAATCAGTCGAACTAAATTCTCTCTCTCTCTCTCTCTCTCTCTCTCTCTCTCTCTCTCTCTCTCTCTCTCTCTCTCTCTCTCTCTCTCTCTCTCTCTCTCTCTCTCTCTCTCTCTCTCTCTCTCTCTCTCTCTCTCTCTCTCTCTCTCTCTCTCTCTCTCTCACTCTCTCTCTCTCTCTCTCTCTCTCTCTCTCTCTCTCTCTCTCTCTCTCTCTCTCTCTCTCACTCTCTCTCTCTCTCTCTCTCTCTCTCTCTCTCTCTCTCTCTCTCTCTCTCTCTCTCTCTCTCTCTCTCTCTCTCTCTCTCTCTCTCTCTCTCTCTCTCTCTCTCTCTCTCTCTCTCTCTCTCTCTCTCTAAGACACGGAAGAATACCGCAGTTGTTTTGTTTTGGTCAGTTTATTCAATGTTGGCTAATTGAACTTGTGGATGTAAGAGTGTGTATGTTTGGGTGCGTGTGTATGTGTGCGTGTATGTGTGTGTGTGTGTGTGTGTGTGTGTGTGTGTGTGTGTGTATGTGTGTGTGTGTGTTTGTGTGTGTGTGTGTGTGTGTGTGTGTGTGTGTGTGTGTGTGTGTGTGTGTGTGTGTGTGTGAGTGTGTGTGTGTGTGTGTGTGTGTGTGTGTGTGTGTGTGTGTGTGTGTGTGTGTGTGTGTGTTTGTGTGTGTGAGCGTGTGAGTGTGTGTGTATGTGTGTTTGTGTGTGTATATATATATATATATATATATTTATATACATATACATATATATATATATGTATACATATATATATATATATATATATATATATATATATATATATACATATATATGGTCTTTACGTCTGGGGTATTGGCTACATGTTATTGTGGCAAAGTAGCATGCAGTTGATACTTTAGGGTCTATATGGGACGCCCTTACGGACCAGAACGACACATAATTTTGTCTGCGATAGAGAAAGTCTCTGTTCAGAGAGAAATTATGACACTCTAATTATACTGCGGCTATCCCTCCGTTATGCTGTTTCCTCAACCCTTTTTATTGTCCTGTACCATTTTTATGAATATTCATTTCCTTTGTTCGCCTAACTCTGTGGTGGGAGAAAAGAATAATGCCACCAAGTCTTCCCACTTGAGTTGTACGAGGCGATAAAAAACGGGACGGGGATAGGACAGGGAATCATGCTACCTATAGCCCCAAAGGGGACATTCCTAAAATAAGTAAAGGCATAAGAGGGTCTAGGAGTTTTCCAACCAGTACCCTAAGGGTTGGGTCTTTTAATGTGCGTGGATATGGTACAGATGGGAATAAAAGGGAAGAGATACGCAGTATGTTTGCGAGAAGAAAGATGGATGTGTTGGCATTGAGTGAAACTCAGATGAAAGGGAGGGGCGAGTGTGAGTTTGGGAGTGTAGTGGGGAGGTTTTCAGGAGTGAAGAGAGAAAGAAGGAGAGAAGGGGTGGCAATACAAGTGAAGAGATAGGTAAGCGTGTAGTGGAGGTTAAGGAGGTTTCATCAATGTTAATGTGGATAAAGGTGAAGCTGGGAAGGGAGATATGGGTTTTTGTAAGTGCATATGGGCCTGATAGTGTGAAGAGTGTAGAGGAAAGGGAGGCTTTTTGGATGGATTTCAATGAGTGCATAGAGGGATTAGGGAGAAATGTCAATGTAGTTGTATTGGGAGACCTTAATGTTTTGCGTGTGTTTGTGTGTGTGTGTGAAATGAACCAATAGATGATCGTAGAGGAGAATTGATGGTGGAGATGTATCTCGAAAGAGAGCTGATGATGGCAAATACAGTGTTTAGGAAGAAAGTCAAGCAGAAGTATACATGGGAGAGGGTGGTGGATGGAAGGGTGGTAGATATAGCGTTAATGGACTGTATAATGGTAACCAGGAGTATAGTAGGAAGAGTTAAGAATATACCTGTTCTTAGGGGAGAGAGTGGGGGAATATCAGATAATTTTTTGGTGGAATGTATGTTGAGAGTGGAGAATAGGTGGAAAAAGAGGAAAGTGACAGAAGGTAGGGAGGTACTTAGAGTGAAATGCTTAAATGAGAAAGAAAAAGTGAAGGAGTATAAGAAGATGCTGAGAAAGGAGTGTGAGGAAGTGAAGGGTAGAGTAGAGCTAGGAGTGGAGGAGGTAAGGGGGTGGTTAAAGGAGGGAGTCATAAGGTGTGCAAAGATATTGTGTGGAACAAGGAGGGCGGGAGGAAATAGAAGGAAGAGTAGTGAGTGGTGGGATGAGGATGCAAAGAAGGCTGTAGAAGAGAAGAAGGAGTCCTTCATAGATTGGCTACAAATTAGGACGAGGAAATCGTATGAGAGGTACAAAGTAAAAAGAAGGGAAGTCAAGCATAAGATAAAGGAGGCAAAGAGGAGAGCAGATATGAAATGGGGTAAGGGGATGACAGAATTTTTTTAAAGTAATAAAAAGATGTTTGGAAAGAAATTAAGAGAGGAAGAGGAGGTGAATCAAGTAGAGAAGAAATGGTAATAGGTGCAGATGGAGAGATGATAATGGAAGAGAAGGTAGTGAGAGGAAGGTGAGCAGAATATCTTAGGGAGCTGCTAAATGTGAAGGAGGATAGGGAGGGAAAGGTAGTTACAGTGGGAGGCGCTAAGAAAATGAGAGTGATGAGTGAGGAAAAGAGAGGAGAAATAGAAAAAAATTAAGTGAAAGCAGCTGTTAAGATGATGAGAGCAGATAAGGCACCTGGGTTGGATGGATGTCATGCAGAATGTCTGAAAAAGGAGGTACATTCATGGTAGATTGACTGGTGAGGTTATTTAATGTTTGTTTAAGAGAGGATAGAGTGCCGGAGGACTGGAGGAGTGCCTGTATAGTTCCACTTTACAAAGGAAAGGGGGACAAGTGTGAGTGTAGTAGTTTCAGAGGGATCAGCTTGTTAAGTGTAGTTGAGAAAGCTTATGGAAGGGTCTTGACTGAGAGAATTAGGAGAGAAACAGAGGAAGTAATTGATGAGGAACAGTGTGGGCTTAGGAGAGGTAGGAGTTGTGTAGATAAGATTTGTGTGGTTAGACAGATATGTGAGAAAGCTATAGGAAAAATTAAGGATGTTTTTTGGGGGCTTTTATGGATTTGGAAAAGACTTACGACAGGGTATACATGAAGGCACATTGGGAGGTATTACAGATATTTGGAATAGGAGGAAAGCTGTTAAGAGCAGTCAAGAGTTTTTATGAGAGTAGTAGAGCTTATGTTAGGATTAGAAATGGAGAGAGTGAATGGTCTGATGTAAAGGTGGGACTTGGTCAGGGATGTGTTATGTCACCCTGGCTGTTCAACCTATACATGGATGGGGTGGTGCGAGAGGTGAATGCAAGGGTAGTGGGTCAGGGGTTGGAGATGATTAAAGAAAATTAAGAAAAGTGGGAAGTAAGGCAGTTATTGTTTGCTGACGACACTGCGCTTGTAGCAGGATCAGAGGAGGGATTGAGGAAGCTAGTGACACAGTTTGGGAGAGTGTGAAAGAAGGAAGCTGAAGATAAATGTGGACAAATGTAAGGTGATGAGATGTACAAGGGGAGAGAGTGGCAGCAGACTGGAAGAGAGTATTTAGGGAGAGAGACTGGAGTAAGTGGATAGTTTTAGGTGTTTGGGTGCAAATGTGGCAGGAAAGGGAGGAGTGGTGGTGGAGGTAGAATGTAAATTGAGAGAAGCGAGTAAATGTTATGGTGGATTAAGAAATGTAATGAGAAATAGACATCTGGGAATGGATGCTAAGAGGAGGTTATATGAGGAGTGATTGTGCCGACAGCACTGTACGGGCAGAAACATGGAACACAAGAGAGGAAGAGAGAAAGAGTATGAATGTGTTTGAGATGAAATGTCTGAGAAGTATGATAGGGGTTACAAAGCTGAATAGAGTGATAAATAAGGAGGTGAGGAGAACAGGGGTGGAAAGGGAGTTAGGAGATAGGGTTGATGAAAGAGTATTGGGATAGCTTGGACACATGGAAAGAATGAGTGAAGAAAGATTAGAAAAAGAGGTGTGGAAGACAGAGGTTGAAGGAGTGAACATGAGGGGGCGTCCTAGGATGCGATGAATGCATGGGGTAAAAGGGTCATTGGGAAAGAGAGGAATGTCTGTTGAGGAAGGACGGGAGAGGACAGAAGATCAGGGGTAAATGGAGAAAGGTTATGTATGGATGATGCTGTGATGCATGAGGGGGAGTGGGTGAGGAATGGGGGATGAGGGAGTATGTATGAGAAATAAATTTACTCAGCTCGGAGGGATTTCTCTTTGTCTTCTCCTTTTCTGCATGGGGGGACGGAGAGGGGGGTCGCTGAATTAATGAAGCGGCCTTACTGTGGATGTGCTGTGTCTTGCGATACTGCTTCTGACCCAGGGCAGTTGACAAGATGCAGGGATGACCCGTCATCCAGGAGGTACCAAAATAAGAGGGAGGGAAGAGGGTGGAGTGGAGTATGTAGGAGATGGAATGGGTGGGAGTGGTTTCTATGCCTTTTTCTTTTGGTTACCTCCCGTGTAAGGGGGAAAAGAACTACAATGATAATAGTCAAAAGGAACAGAAAGAGAATTTTGATGATAATCTACGTTGGGCCATTCCATTCACACAAAAAAGGTAGTTATTCTGTAAGACATATCAAAGAAGATAGCACATAAAGTAAGTAATTTAATTAATATGTATAGGTAGTTGTCAAAAAAAAAATTTTTTTTAGATATATTACTTCCTTGGACCATATCATATTTTCCCGTCCAACTCATAAATGAAAATAATAAAAGTAAATTCTGTCAGTGTATTTACTTATGACTGAGGTCAAATTATTTGTACACGTACAAGCCATCAAGTGAGTCATAAACGCAGTAGCCGGGTGTTTTTTCAGAATATATAAGCAAGTTGATGACTAATGTTGTAAGGAGATATTCTGAGAATATTCTGCCACTAGATATAACTAGACGCACCTGCAAGTTTATGTCGCATTTATCTTCACCCTGACAAGTCTGAAGCTGTAAATATCTACACACACTACAGGCGATACTGCAAGGAAGCTTAAACTTGAATTAATAAAAAATCGGATACATAAATCGAACATGATCACCCACTGAGGGAGTTTCAGTCCTGATTTTTTCTAAGGGAAATACTGGCAGAGGTACACGAATTTTCTATCAAAGAGTCTTCCAGCGTCATCTCACTAACGTCTCTTTGCTGTATAGCGGATTTCAAATGAGAGAAACTTGAGATAATAGGAGAGGGGTATTGGAACTGCATCTTTTTTAATTGATTATATCACTGATTCATAATAATATGATTTCTAAACAACACATTATTAAAATCCGTTGTTTCTCATTAACTACAACAGAGTATAAATTTTCTTACTATTTTGTTATCATGTATTTACTGATTACTGGCACTAAATCATTTCATGTCTACCGGTACAGCAAGTTAGTTACTTCTGCTATCAATCATCAAATTTTCACATGAATTTCAATTCTCCCTTAATATCCTTTCAGTCACCCTAAAGGTCCCTACATACTGTCAGTCATGATTGCACAATATTCATGATTACACCAGCTTATCCTGTGTGAGTGTAGTTAATGAATGGAATAAACTTCCTGCACAGGTAGTGCAATGTAGTTCAGTTCAAAGCTTTAAGAATCATTTAGATAAATACCTAAGTAAGATGCTGTAATGATTATAATTTATCTTATATTATTTGTTTTTGTTTTGTTATCATTTGTCTGTCTGATTTTTATTTATTATTAGTTATATGTCAATTTATTATTATTTACTATTTACCTGTTTGTTTATTATTTAACTATACCTATGCATTTATTTATGTATTTTATTTGTTATTTACATTATCATAGTTTTTATTTATTATTTTATTATTAATATGATTTTTTTTTCGCATCCGACCTAGATATGGATCAAAAGGTCTCCTGTCGGCATGCTCCGCCTTTGTAATCCTTCCTTTGAGTGGGTGTGATTGAGTGTTTGCGCAGATGATTGAGGAATTTCCAACACGGTTTGATTTTGTAAGCTCAAGCATAGTAGTTACACCATCATGAGTGAGAGTTAGTGTTGATGATTGCGCCAACAGCTCAGTCTTTCCTTTGTAGCCAAGAATGGCTATACATGCAGCCGCTTTACTCATATTCACTCCACAAACTCCAAGAGGTAATTAATGATTGTTCAATCTTACTGATAATGTGTGGCCCAAACACTGCTTGCACAATCTCGATGACTGTGCAATCATGACTGACAGTGTATAGGGGCCTTTAGAGACATCACGTTGAAAAAAGTTCTGGTAGGGCCTTAGATATCAAAGTTTTTGTAAAGTAAGACAATATGCATTAAGAGTTCCTTAATATGTGTAGTGGTATACAACAAAGGGTTTTTAGTAGTCCTGTGTTAATTGTTGTTCTAATTAAATCCATTTTAGAAAATCTAAACAGAATCATATTTGGGTATTACTTAGACATCAGAAGTTTAAGCTGTTTCATGTATGCTTATGAACTAACTTAACCAACTATCTCAAATAGTTATGAAGATTAATCTAACAATCCTATTTTCTCTTAATAAATTAATATAAGTACAAAATTAATGTGTGTTCATCAGATTCAGACATTATCATTAAATGTTAAGAGTGAATTATATGATGATATGCGAATACCAAATATGGAGAAATATATGGATCATAATTTTGCTTTCTTGGGAAATCTTGTTATTTTTTATTCAGTAATAAAGAATACGAAACTCGACATAAAAAGTATTACAATTACATTTCATTCATCTTCATGACATCAATGAAATATGTTATTTAATTTTCCCTCTTTTTCTATACATAAATACAAAATATAGAATATCTAATATTATAGAAATAACAAATTGCTTCAGTTACGAATAATTTCGACGTAAAAAGAATAAAAGCTTATACATTTATTCAAGTACGGAACCACAAGGGTTTCTGGAGATAGTTTTTATCCTCCCGTTACGAAATACCTTAATGAAACATGTCGTTTTTAACTGTAATGAAATTTCCAAAGGACAACAAATCGAGTAAATATATGAATCATTCACTAAAGTGCTTTAATCATGTATTCGCATCAAATTTCCAGAACCTTATGCCCTATACGCAACATGAAATTGGAGTTATGTTTAACCAATCAGTCACTCCACTGTCACACGTATCTTTTACGGGAAATCCATAGTTTCTTACCATCCATGTGGTCATGTGATATGAGATCAAATCATCAACCTAATCATCAACCTAAATTGATTTTGAATCATGAATCATCAATCATCATCAATCATCAACCTAAATTGATCATGAATTTATTCAAGTACCTACGTCTTCATGCTTGTTAATCACCGCAAATGTAATGTAATATAGACTGATTCTTTCATTCAATATGATTTCTATACCACATGTGAAACACATATAAGAATATTCACTGTATTTCTAAAGACTGACTGATAGGTCAAACTAATCTTATAAACAATAAATACTGAAATAAAATGACTTGAAATCTAACCTATGAAGTATTGAAATTATTGTCAGATTACACTGAATATTCATATAGTTTTTATTCCATATGTATTACACTTGTCTGGGGTAATTCCATCAAGTAAAATCTGCGTTTGTAATTAAGAGTTTTATTCAAATAGCATATTTTGCCTTGAATGTATGCATTTTGTAAGTCTTGATGTAGGAGAAAGTATAGGCGTAATTAACATATATTTACCTCTTTTATTTTTCCTTTCATCTCAAAAGAAGTCATTCATATTAGTGACATATCTCTTTTTTCTGATTAAGGTGGTACTTAGAAACTCTCCCCTTATTGATCTATGTAGTCCTACACATATTTTTAAGGACTACACACACCTGTCCAGTTAGAATGTTGACCTCAGCATTTCTCTCCATGGCCAAAAACCATGTTTCTTCACCGTTTCCAACTCATCTTCGAGGCTCGTTAACCTATTCACTGCATTTTGAGGCTTCAATCGTCTATTCTAGCTGTCACCAGGTGATCATATCCAATTGAATACTATGTCGAAACTGTCCCAACCGTCCTCATTCACTTTACGGTTGTACTTGATTATTCTGGCTGCGTCTAGGTAATTATTCAATTCAAGCAAGCTCTCACAGAAAAGGCCTAAACATTCTCAAACCTTTCTTTATTTGCCTTTTGACAGCCTTATACGATTTTAAAACGTTTATTCTGGTTGGTGGCAAGTGATTGTATTCAACTGAGGGGAACCCACCAAGGAGCGCAATAGCTAAATTTAAAATCAAGGCTGACACTTGCACGACTTTTGGCCACGATTTTGTCGTGGCAAGTCGTGCCATTTTGGGGCACGAACTGGGAGGCTCCCGCACTGTTCACGACTAGTTCACGCATAGTTCACGACGAGTTCACGAATAGTTCACGAATGCGTGCCCATCAGTGTCCACATTGACACGAACTGGTACGACGAGTTCACGCATAGTTTGCGCATAGTTTACGCACTTCCCACATTGGCACGACGAGTTTGCGCAATTCGGACGATGTCGTGCCGACTTGGGCACGCCATATAAAAAGGGGGCCTCCCCAACCCCTGGTCATTTTTGGATTGGCTGTGGAAGAGACAACATGCTGAATGCCAGAGACACAATCATTGCAGAGAAGAGAAGATGCCTATACCTGGCAGCTGCTCTAGCCATTGTTGAAGAGCAGCAGAAAAGGCTGGAAGAGGCAGAAGAGCAAGAAAAGGCAACCCCACCTCGAAGAAAGACACAAAGGAAAGTGTGGGTCAGGGAATGGTTGACCAGAAGGCACGAGTTTGGACAGTATGATAGTCTACTGACTGAACTCCACAAGGAAGATCAAAGGGGCTACAAAAATTACCTCAGAATCCCACCTGACCTGTTCCAAGAGATGGTTGAGAAGTTAACCTCTCGCCTCCAGAAGCAGTCCACCTTCATGAGGGAACCGCTTCAAGTTGGACTCAAGCTGGCTGCCACCCTCCGCTTCCTAGCCACTGGAAATTCCTATCCAAGTAAGCAGTACAGCTTCAGGGTTGAAGCAAGTACCATCTGCAAGTTCATGCCCGAGGTGTGTAAAGCCATCATCGCAGTCTACAAGGACGAAGTGCTGCGCTGCCCCAAAACTGAAGAGGAGTGGAAGGAAGTTGCTGCCAGGTTCAGCTCCAGATGGAACTACCACAACTGTCTGGGGGCTGTGGACGGCAAGCACATCGCCATGAAGAAGCCACCCAATGCTGGCTCTTACTACTACAACTACAAGGGCTTCCACAGCATTGTACTGATGGCAGTGGCAGATGCAACCTACAAGTTCCTCTATGTGGATGTTGGGACAGAGGGTGGTGCGTCGGATGGAGGAACATGGAGTAACTGTTCCCTGCATGATGCTGTAGAAGAGAACAGAGCTGGAGTGCCTCAACCAGAACCACTCCCTAATGATTACCAGCCAGTGCCCTATCACTTCGTAGGGGATGACGCCTTTGCTCTCCGAACCTGGATGATGAAACCATTCTCCCATCCGTCACAGGTCCTACGAGAATGCATATACAGCTACAGATTGTCTCGTGCCCGACGTGTCGTGGAGAATGCCTTTGGAATTTTGTGTCAAAGGTTCCGTTGCTTCTTAACGACGATGCATCAGCACCCCGACACCATCAACCTGATCACCATGTGCGCCTGTGTCCTGCACAACCTCATCCTCATCAGATACCCACACGCAATTTCAGAAGTGGACCGCGAAGATCCGGACACACATGATCTGATCCCTGGTGGATGGAGGACTGACCGACACCTGCAGGGGCTGCTGCCTCTAACCGGCCATCATACCCAGAAGGATACAAAGGATCAGCGAGACTACCTGTCACATTACTACATATCCCCTGCTGGTGCTGTCCCTTGGCAAGAAAGAATGGTAGTAGCTCCATGGGCTGCATCCACAGTTGTTCCATTTTTGAAATAAAAGAAACGAACCCCCCCCAAAAAAAAAAAAAAGTAATGAAGGAATAGAAAATAAAAGACAAGAAAGGAAGTCAGAAAAGAATTAAAACACTGAAAATAAATAATGAGAAAAGATGATTCCCCCCCCCCCCAAAAAAAAACACTCATTTCCTTTTCTTGTCTTTGGGGTTGGGGGAGGGGAGTGTCTTTCCTTCTTTTCTTGGATCCGAACCGCTACAGGCAGCGGCGTCAGCTCTTCCAGCAGCCACAGCAACAACCGCCCATGACCTGGCCAGCCCCACAGCAGCAGCAATCTTGGCAGCCACCTCAGCAGCAGAAAGAGAAACGGAAAAGAAACGCAAGAAAGTCCCCTCACCCCCCAAAAAAACAACAACAACTAAATCCTTTGTTTCTTGCGTTTCTTTTCCGTTTCTCTTTTCGTTTGTTTACTTCCATTTCTTCGTTTCTTTTGCTATTTTTTTGGGTGAGTGGGGGAGGGAGTTTTTTTTTGTTTCTTTTTCATTTTTTTCGTTTCGTTTCGTTTCTCTTTAACTTTATTTTAAGGTTAAAAAGAAAAACAAGTGTTTTGAAATAAGATAACAATTTATTAACATGAAAACAGCAAACAACAAATATGTACAACTATTTACAAATATTTAAAAGTCTCTCAATGGCTCTGACTGCCAAAAGTCTCTCACTTTGTAAAGTCTCTCACTCAGTGTCCTTGCTGGTGCTGGTACCGCTGCCTGGGGATACCCGTTGGACTGGTGGTGTGTCGAGTTCCTTGGAGGTGAAGAGGGTTGAGGGTGAAATACCCTCTAGGCTGCTGTCGACGGACCCCGGGGTCAGGGCCGGGAAGCTGAGTGGTGTCACAGGTGTCTTCAAGGTGGCTGACAGGGACGACACTGAAGGTGTTGGTGAAGGAGCCTGGACAAGGGTGGCTGACGGTGCAGGTGGCATCCCTGGTTCCCACTCCGTGGTACGGGTCCAGGAGGACTGCCCTGAAGACTGTGGTGACTGGGGAGGCATCCAGGTTAGAGGTGATGGCTGACTGGCTGGAGGTTGCTGCCAAGGTTGCTGCTGCTGCGGGGCTGGCCAGGTGGTTGTTGCTGTGGCTGCCTGTAGCGGTGGACAAGGTTGAGACAGTCTATCTGGAATTCATGCCAGGAGTCCTCCGGGATGCCCTGCATATGCCCTTCCAGCAGGCAGGCAAAATCGTGTACGATCTTCTGTTGGCCGGTGTAGGAGTGGAATCTGCTTTAGAGAGGATCTGAAACATACAAACATTGGAACAATTTAGTACAGCATTTCAATGCAACATATTGCACATGTCATGTCAAGAGCAATGGATCAAACTGGAATACAATCTGCATGTAGACATTGGGATTCTCACCTGCTTCACTGCATCACTGAGGTCGCTCTGGGTCACCCCGGTGTCGGCGGTTGTGGTGGCTGTCTCTGTTGTTGGTGGCCTGGACCGCTTCCCCTTGCCCTTGCCCTTCCCGGTGAAGTGAGGTCCACAGGCTCTGGGAGCCTGTGGACCTCACTTCATCATCGTCGTCGCTGATCGTCACTGCAGCTGACTCTGGGACAGCAAACGGCTCACTAGGGAATTTCTCTCCCCGGACGATGTGTTGCGTCAGGAAACTCCAGGTCTCCATGATCTGGTCGTCACGGGCACTCCTCTGTGGCTGGCCAGCCCCACTCTTCTTCTCCTCCTTCATAATTTTCCCCACCCTGATTCCCATGTTCTCGTATTGCTTCTTGCATTGGGGACCAGTGGCAGGAGGCTCCAGCTGCTCTCCGACTCGGTCCCACCGGCTGTTCTTGGCCGCCACGTTGAGCCACTTTTTCTGCTTCTTGTCATACAGCTGGGGGTTCTCTTTCACAAGCTCGGCCAACCTCAACTCGGTCTCTTCTGTCCAGCGGTACTCAGGGATTTCTTTCTTGGACACCCGGACTCGCTTCTTCTACTGCCTGGTAGCCTCGTCCTCACTCGATGGCTGTCTCTGGCTTTCGAGTGGATCCTGCTGTGTCTCCGGGATAACATCGATACTTGATATGGATGACTGGAGGGAATAATCTCTCTCAGCGGTCTCTGCCTCTGGCCTATCGGCTTCTGGCCTTCTCTGCTTTGCTCTTCCTTTTGTCTGCTTTGTTTTAGGCATGTTGTCTCTGTGATACAAGTTGTCTCTTCGCTGGCGATCTCTGGAATGGCGAGCAGTGTCAAGGAAGCCCTACATATACCCCCGCACCGACGCGAGCGCCACTGTCGCGCAGTAGTCGTGAACTGCTCGTGAATATGTCGTGAACTACTCGTGAACTCCACGTGAGCTGTTCGTGAACTATTCATGGCAGTTCGTGACAGTCGTGGCATGGCGCGCACTGGCACGCACTGGCACGCATCCTCCCGCATCGTCCCGACGAGTTTACGACGAGTTCACGAACAGTTTGCGCATAGTTCACGACTCGGTCGCAAAATTTTGTCGTGACCAAAATTTTTAACATTTCAAAATTCTCGTCCCGACATGGCACGCAGTCACGATGGTTTTACGCACAGTTCACGCCAGTTTACGACTAGTTTACGCACTGGCACGACTCGAGTCGTGCCAATGCGTACCACAGAATCGTGCAAGTGTCAGCCTTGCTTTACTCATCCAAGTGGACCTAGGTTCAATCCCACCGGTTACCGATAAGTGGCCCTTGTACCTGCTGTTAGAGTGCAAAATGGAAAACCTATCTCTTTGGCTATAGCTAAGCGTCCCATGGTATAAATTTCCTCAAACCAACCAAAATTGTAATCGTAAAACTCCGTGATCTTCAGGTCATCGATCCGATTCTTTAGCTGACCACAAACTATAATAGTCGGCAATGGGTCTCAATATATATATAATATAATTTAATATAATATAATATAATATAATATAATATAATATAATATAATATAATATAATATAATATAATATAATATAATATAATATAATATAATATAATATAATATAATACAATATACATATGATATAATATATATATATATATATATATATATATATATATATATATATATAGAGAGAGAGAGAGAGAGAGAGAGAGAGAGAGAGAGAGAGAGAGAGAGAGTGAGAGAACAACTTCGGACTGCTCCCTGTGCTTTGTGATTGTTGGTATTTTTCTATGTCATCAACTGCAGGAGGAGGGGATAAATAGATAGGCAAATAGATAGATGGATAGATAAATAGAACAATAGACAGGTAGTTAGGCTGATAGGTAGATATAATAGGTGAAATGGAATGAGGGAATAATTCTAATGTTTAAAAGACTTAACCCCATCACAATATGACATCTCTTCAACTAAATAAAGTTACTGGTCCTCAAGTCTCTGACGGGTACCCTCCTAGGTACTAGGTCCAGTGATCTAAGTTACCTAATCTCAACGTCGCTTTGTGCTCTGCTATGGATCTCTATTGTATCTGAAGACCTAGAACACTTCATTCCAATCCGGTTACCGGCCTTGGTTGGTACTATTAACCTTGGGTACCTAGTTTTCATTTTTTTTTTCGCTATCGACCTGTAATTTGAAAGCACTGATCCGGCTCTAGTTCCTGAGACACGGTTGATTAAGGTTTGGCTCTTATTCCGTAACCTGAACCTTTAGACATTTTCAACCCCTTGGGTCTATTATTTGGCTGACCTCGAAGTCACTCGAGTTCCAAAATGTACCAGAATTGATTCAAAATTATAGAGATGTCGAAACATTTCATTAAGGAACACTCCCTCAGATGAGTAAAGTCATTTAGCCATATGAAAAATAGCTTCTGTAAAAGGTATGAGACGATTGAGTGGGGCAATAATAACCTCTTCAATGTGTTAACGTTTCTTCAGCTGAAAGAAGTTAGCTAAGATTAGTTGGAACAAAAGCTACATAATTATTTTGGTCCCTTCAGTCCTTCCATATTCAAATAATTTTAACATAACGAAGGCATAAACGAAGAAAAATATAAGCAGTTTAAGTAACCTTAACAAATTTTATATTAAGCACAAAAAATAGTAAGGATAATACATAAATAACTATATATAAAGATCACAAAACAAATGTTAATCATCATCAACGAAGAAGTTTTACGTTAAGCTGTGATATACTTCGTCAATTTTACAATAACTTACTGGTATACATGTTTGAACGGGACCTTTGTCAAGAGCTTGATTAGGTCATATTCCATCCTACACTTGAATTAAACCATCTGTAATTTGCAATTGGGAAAATATTGTGCATTGAAATATATAAATCATTCGAAACAAATCAGCATCCATGCATTCTTCCAAAACCAATCCAATGTAAATTTCGCTCAACTCTATTCTCCCCTTTCCCATCTCTTCCCTATTCCCCTCAACCTCTATGAGTATTTTCATTTACTCATTCGCTATATAATTTTTTTTACAGGCTCACCTTTTTTTCCAGACGAGCACATTGTTAATTTTGGGGAAAACCATTCTGCTTTAGGCGATGTTCCATCTCTGTAGGCCTCATTCTTTGTCGGTATGTTTACATTGGGAGTATCCCAGTTTTAAAGGCTAATACAGCCAGAAAAAAAACTTTCGTTTTCTCTGAGACAGATGGAGAGAAAAGAATTCGGTACACAGATCGAGGATAAGTGAAAAGGAAAAGTCAATAAAGATTTGGAATTGCCAAGGAAGGAAGGAAACAGGATAAGCTGATAACCAGAATTCTACAAGGCGTGATATGACCATAGAAAATAATGAAAGCCGAAATGAAAGAGAGAGAGAGAGAGAGAGAGAGAGAGAGAGAGAGAGAGAGAGAGAGAGAGAGAGAGAGAGAGAGAGAGTTAGAGAGATAGAGAGATCGATAGATAGATAGATAGATAGAGAGCTAGAGAGAGAGCTAGAGAGAGAGGGAGGATTGAAATAAAAAAGAGATTGCAAGGTCAATGAATCGGTAAAAATATATGAGTATGCACACACACACACACACACACACACACACACACACACACACACACACACACACACACACACACACACACACACACACACACACACACACACACACACACACACACACACACACACACACACACACACACACACACACACACACACACACACACACACACACACACACACACACACACACACACACACACACACACACACATTAATATCTTTTCAACCACAAATCAATTTTAATTCCTTGCCATAGTAGTCGAGACTGAAAAGTTTGGAGGAGGCCTATATTGGAAATTGAAACGTGGTCGAGCCGAGGACTCGAACTCAGCTCGGACGTGACAAAGTGGCAGTAACTAAACCCATTACGCTAACAAGAACGTAATAGGTTGAGTCACTGACACTTTGTCACGCCCGAGCTGAGTTCAAATCCTCGGCTAGACCACGTTTCAATTTCCAATACATGCCTCCTACGAGCTTCTCAGTGTCGACTGAGATGGCAAGGATTTAAAAGTGATTTGTGGTTGAAAATATGTTAATCTGTTCACTGGGAACCATTCAGTGTATGTTCACACACATGTATATATATATATATATATATATATATATATATATATATATATATATATAACTACAAAGTAATGTCGTAACACATTAGTAAATTTCAACAAAAACCCACTGTGTTGGATAAGAAGAAATGAAATAAATAGATTCCATATATTTTGATCACGGACTGTGATCCTCTTCAGTGGAATACAGAGTAGAGGAGGAAGACATGCCTTTTGCTCCTCTACTCTGTATTCCACTGAAGAGGATCACAGTCCGTGATCGAAATATATGGAATCTATTTATTTCATTTCTTCTTATCCAACACAGTGTGTTTTTGTTGAAATATATATATATATATATATATTTATATATATATATATATACATATATATATACATACATACATATACCAAGGCTTTTTCCCCCTTCCAAGGGAGGTAGCCAAAAAGGGAAAGGCATAAAAACACTCCCACCCATTTCATCCCTAAATACCCTCCACACCCCTCCCACCCTTCCTCTCATCTGAGCACCTCCTGGATGACGGGTCATCCCTGCACCCTGCCCACCGCCCTGGCTCAGAAGCAGTGTCGCAAGACACAGTACATCCACAGCAAGGCCGCTTCATTTAATCGGCGACCCCCCCTCTCCGTCCCCCTTTGCATATAAGGCGAGGACGGGGAGAAATCCCTTCGGGCTGCGTCAAAATTTACTCACACATACTACCCCCCCCCCGCCCATTCCTCCTCATGCAGTCACATCATCATCCATATACAACCATTCTCCACTCACCTCTGTCTTCCGTCCTCTCCCTTCCTTCCTCAACAGACATTCCCCTCTTCCCCAAAGCCCCCTTCACCCCATCCATCCACCTCATCCACCTGCGCTGTACATGACGACAAGAGGCCCCCATGACTGCCGCCTTTTCGTTTATATATATATATATATATATATATTTATATATATATATATATACATATATATATATATACATATATATATATATATATATATATATACAATGTAGAAAGTAACATCCTATTTATTGCAAATGAAGATATATAATCTGGTGACCATTGACCATAAGAAATATAATTTCTTATGGTCACTGGTCACTTGGAGAGATTTAACAACCCTACTATGATGGTTATATTGTAGATGACCAGGACACGGACGTTTGGATTACTGGTCCTTTAGCTGTCGTCATCATTTTTGTCATTGTCATCATCAACCTCATCTTCATCGTCATCATTGTCATCATCGTCATCGTCATCGTCATCGTCATCGTCATCGTCATCGTCATCGTCATCGTCATCGTCATCGTCATCGTCATCGTCATCGTCATCGTCATCGTCATCGTCATCGTTATCGTCATCGTCATCGTCATCGTCATCGTCATCGTCATCGTCACCGTCACCGTCATCGTCATCGTCATCGTCATCGTCATCGTCATCGTCATCGTCATCGTCATCTTCATCTTCATTTTCATCTTCATCGTCATCGTCATCGTCATCGTCATCGTCATCGTCATCGTCATCGTCATCGTCATCGTCATTATCATCGTCATCGTCATCTTCTTCATCTTCATCATCATCTTCATCTTCATCTTCATCATCATCTTCATCTTCATCTTCATCTTCATCTTCATCTTCATCTTCATCTTCATCTTCATCTTCATCTTCATCTTCATCTTCATCTGCGTCTTCATCGTCATCGTCATCGTCATCGTCATCGTCATCGTCATCGTCATCGTCATCGTCATCGTCATCGTCATCGTCATCGTCATCGTCATCGTCATCGTCATCGTCATCGTCATCGTCATCGTCATCGTCATCGTCATCATCATCGTCATCGTCATCACCATCGTCGTCATCGTCATCGTCATCGTTACAGTCATCTTCATCTTCATCTTCATATGCATCTTCGTCTTCGTCTTCGTCTTCATCTTCATCTTCATCTTCATCTTCATCTTCATCTTCGTCTATTTCTATATCGTCATCGTCATCGTCATCGTCATCGTCATCGTCATCGTCATCGTCATCGTCATCGTCATCGTCATCGTCATCGTCATCGTCGTCGTCGTCGTCGTCATCGTCATTGTCACCGTCATCGTCATCGTCATCGTCATCGTCATCGCCATCGCCATCGTCATCGCCATCGTCATCGTCATCGTCATCGTCATCGTCATCGTCATCGTAATCGTCATCGTCATCGTCATCGTCATCGTCAACGTCATCGTCATCGTCATCGTCATCGTCATCGTCATCGTCATTGTCATCGGCGTCGTTATCTTCTTCACCTTCACCTTCACCTTCACCTTCACCTTCACCTTCACCTTCACCTTCACCTTCACCTTCACCTTCACCTTCACCTTCATCTTCATCTTCATCTTCATCTTCATCTTCATCTTCATCTTCATCTTCATCTTCATCTTCATCTTCATCTTCATCTTCATCTTCATCTTCATCTTCATCTTCATCTTCATCGTCATCGTCATCGTCATCGTCATCGTCATCGTCATCGTCATCGTCATCGTCATCGTCATCGTCATCGTCATCGTTATCGTCACATCGCCATCGTCGACATCGTCATCGTCATCATCATCGTCATCGTCATCGTCATCGTCATCGTCATCGTCATCGTCATCGTCATCGTCATCGTCATCGTCATCGTCATCGTCATCGTCATCGGCATCGGCATCGTCATTGATATCACCATCACCATCTTCAACGTCGTCATCATCTTCATCGTAATTGTTATCATCGTCATCATTGTTTTCATCATTATCGCCATCATTATTATTATAGTTATCTGTATCTTCAACGTCACCTACATTGTCATCGTTATTGTCATGGAGATCTTTATATACATTCTCTTCCTCACTGTCATCGTCATTTTCACCTGCATCATGATCGACATCCTCCTCAACATACCTTCACCATTTCTGTCATTGATATCTAAATGATTTACTTCAATGACTTCATCATCTCTATATGAGATTGAATTTCATCAATATCGTCATCTACATCATCTGCATTAGTATCTCCATCATCACTCTCTTCATCGTCGTCGTTATTGTTATCATATTCCCCATCAATTGTCAATGGTCTTGATAATACTGTTTATATCTATATATATATATATATATATATATATATATATATATATATATATATATATATATATATTTATCATTATCTTCTCCAGAACCATCCCCATCATTGCTTTTCCTTCACTACCAATTTTGCGATATTCATCTCCATTATTAACCTCCATTTCGTTATCGTTTTATATCATTATCAACTCATTATCGTTGTCTTTGTCATGTCATTAACTTTATTGTCACCATCATGACGATGACGATGACGTCGATGACGAGGATGACGACGATGACGACGATGACGACGATGACGACGATGACGACGATGACGACGATGACCATGACCATGACCATGACCATGACCATGACCATGACCATGACCATGACCATGACCATGACCATGACCATGACCATGACCATGAATATGAAGATGAAGATGATGACAATGACAAAGATGACGACGACAGCTAACAGACCCATCCGTGTGCTAAAGGTCTGTGGCCAAGACCCCTGTTGCCTGAGTGTTCATGACCTAAAGCTTGGAAAGTAGTTAAATCCCTCCTGCTGGGGAAAAATCATCTTCCCGAGAGGGAACAGGAGGGGCAGAAAAGGGACACGGGAGCAAAGAGGAAAGGGGAAGTGGGAAGGGGGGAGTGGAAAAGTGGAAGAGGATAGGGGGGAAGTAGAGAGGAATGAAGAGTCGAGACGGTAAAATCAAGAGTCATTTACAATGTCAATGTTTGTATCAACGAGAGCTCAACGAAGACTGGGACGGCGATAGCGTTTACACAGATAATCACAACTTTGTTGAAGATGGTACCATTGTTGATATACAGGAAAGTGTTGACAGTATTTAAGATAAGATGAAAATGGTACGTTAGCTTAAGTGAAGGACGAAATAAGGTATTTGTAAAAATCAAAATAGTTTGTAATTCTATTAGTACCATAGATATAAGTATAGTAGACTAGTTGTAATCAGAACAAAATCAAAAGTAAAATTTACATTTGGGATGATAATGTTAATAATATTGATAACTTAGGACCACTATTTTTTCAATCCAAGTTATGTTGTTAAAAAAAAAAAGATGACTCCGTTATTCATTACAAATTCTATCTAGTAAGGTTGTTAAAGTCAAAATACTAATGGCTCCGTCGTTCATTTTTTTTCCAAAGTTATATCACGAAGATGAACGAAAGCTTTAAAGATGTTGCCACCAAATAGCTGTATAAGACTATCTACTTTGAGTTAAGCTACCTCCCTGGTAAGGGGGAAAAAGCCTTGGCATATGTATGTATGTATGTACTTTGAGTTAGATTGAAGCCACAGACGCTACACAATTTGAAAAGGGCGTGGAATGATTTCATCGACCACATCCTTCCATGGAGATCCCTTCTCTTTATTTCCATATCTACCTGACTATTCACCATTTTTCACTCGCCGTCCAAAGAGAAGAACCAATTCCTCACATAAAACATCACAAATATAATACACATGATGCATAAAAAACATAACACATGCTCACAGCTTTCTACTCCCCGTTCAATAGATTTTTTTTATAAGAAACACTACAAATAAAAGTATTATACCTCTGTCTTCGCCATCTCTCTACCCTACCTTACCTCTCTACTCATTAGAGCTTGCACTGCTTCAAACCAGGAGCTTCGAGCTAAAATACAACACAACCCATTACCAATCCTATATGTTATACACCATATCCCATATCCACAGAGGAACTCATTCAGAACAAAACAACCCTACACAAATATAACACCCAGACTCATTATACTGGCCTGCACTGTTTTCAAGATCTAATATATAATACCTGATTTTAGGCCAGTTTTTTTTAACTGAATCAATAAATTATGGCCATTTTACTCAATCAGATCAAGTTAACGAAATATTAGCACATTAAAAATATCCTAAAATCCAATCTATTTGTAGGTGAATGAAGCACAATAATAGAAATGTTAGTCTGATTTAGTCACAGAAGTCTTACAAAATATTTTGAATAGGTAGCAAGAAGAGTATAATGAACTAAGGAAGCTACTCATGGATGAATGGTCTCTTCAGGGATTTCCGTTTGTGCTGAGCAGACTCCACATCCCTCTTCAGGTACCAGCAGTGGTCGGCCAGAAAGTTGATATCCTATCAGCTTTGATAGCGTTCTTCCATAACACTGATATCTTGGTGAAAGCGCTTATCCTGTTCTTTACTGATGTGTCCACAATTCTCTGTAAAAATAGTCTAGATAAGACTGGAGGAAGTGTATTTTCACTTACATGCATGCGCCAAGTTGGCGGAAATTCTCCATTAACTCATCAACCATCTTCTGATACTGGGAAGTTCTGTGGTTGCCAAAGAAGTTTGCAATGACTGGCTTAAGGGACAATTAGGCAAAGAATTCAGCAGAATTCAGTGCATCATCAAAACTAGTCTCCTTGGTGAGTTCCCATGCTTTTTCGTTAAAACTTCTGATGGAGGAAAGCGAATCCTCTACCTTCCCTGTCTAATGCCTTTTCAAAGTTCTTCATGAGACCGAGTTTGATGTGGAGGTGTAAAACCAATATCTTGCTCGGTTCAACCGTAGGGTGGAACAGAACGTTGTGTGACCCAGGTTTTAATACTTGTCTTGATGACCACTTTGTCTGACATAATGCTGGTCATCAGCACGGCTATCCCATAAGCATAGAAAACATGGAAACTTTATGTAACCCCCTTGAAGTCCTAGGATGAGTCCAACAACTTTAAGATCTCCACAGATCAACCATTTATGTTTCTAGTAGTTCAGAATAGACAACGGACGTTCCATGCTTTTGTGGGATTTTCATTTCAACTGAGTGCCCAATAGGAATCGATGAAAACTTATCTCCGTTATTCAGAATAACTGCCTTGAGACTTCTGTTAGATGAGTCAATGAAAAGTCTCCATTCCATAGCATCACACTTCAGACCAAGTAATTCAATCAAGTCAGCAATATTGTTATAGTAGACCGGTGAAAACGCTTCATCAAACGTGAAGAATTTTCTAAGTTCTCTAGCGGTCCTGATACCAATAGAATGTTGTTCCTGGTGCCAATAGACATTTCTCTCGAAGACGAGAACCCAGTAGTAGCTGGGCAGACACCTTGGAAAGGTTCAGGTCTCGTCTCAGGTCATTGAGTTCGGCTTGGGTCAAAGGTACCGGTTGGTCGTCTTATTCTGGACTGTATGTACAACACTCAGCTGTATCAGACATGTCACTAGAGTCGGAATCAGAACTAGATTACATGGTGACATCTGGTTCAAAAACAGGAAAATCAGGGTCATGGAGTACTGGATTTATGGCAGAGGGAACATCAGGGTATTTAACATGGTGCTTGTTCTTGCGATTGATACCTGTTAGATTTGTCATGCAAAAGTAGCAGTCAGTAACGTGATCTTTCCCCTCCCTCCACACCATTGGGACATCAAATGACATACTCTTCTTTTTCTTGTTTCTCCAATCCCATAAGTTCTCTACACATGTTTTGC